>NC_135426.1:9997500-10297500 GCF_051991245.1 Festucalex cinctus
AACCGAAAAAGTTGAGTGATTTAACCTAAGAAGTTGGGTCAAATCAAATGAATAACCCATAAAGTAACTCAATTTTTTGGGGGGGATTATTCATTTGACACAACATTTTGGCTAAACTGAATAACCCAAAAAAAGTTGGGTTGGTCCCTTTTTGAAACAATTTGGGTTATTTTTGGCCTAACTGTTCTTAGAGTGTATTATTTAAAATATACAAGAAGAAAATGCATGTATATTTTTTCAAAAATACAGTCATATTTTCAAGAAAATAAGTCAGTCTTTACCAGAATAAAGTGTTAAAAATTGCAAGAATAAAGTATCGTTTTTAAAATGTGTTTGTGGAAAAAAAAAAAAAAAAAAAAAAAAAGAGTCTTGTTAAACTTAAATATCATGAAATGAATACACAATTTTTGGGAAAAAAACAACTTTATTCTCGTAAGATTACGACTTTTTATTCAAAAAGTTTTTTATATTCTTAATTTTTCTTTTACTTATTTATTTTAATCCGGTTTTTAAATGCACAGAATTTTAATTGTATATTGTACAAGCATTTTTTTTCTTGAATTTTTTTTTTTTTAAATCTGACTTTATTTTCCTAACATTGCAACTTTTTATTTTTCTGAAAACTATTATTATTTTTTTTTATTTTTATAAGTAACATTAGGCCTTTTTGTCCTCAAAACAAGTCAACATTTTAATTCCAATGGCAGCTAAGGTTACACATGTTTCTCCCTGGACCCAAAAAGTTTGAGAACCCCTGCTATACTGGGCTGTTTTGATCACAGGCTGGACCAGAAAAAAAAAAAAAAAAAAAAAAAAAAAGCTATCTGCGTTAAATATCTGACCATGAGCCACCTTGGTCTTAAGGGTTTGTTACAAAACAAAAAAACAACAACAAAAAAAAACCCTCTGCAATGCATGATGGATAAATGGTGGGAAGATTTGAAATGGTTGTTGTCCGCTTATTCATTTGTCTGGTAGCAGCTAAACTAAAAGTCTGTTATGTCTCGTTTACAAAGAATTGATCCCGGTGTGGAACGGTGCAGTGTTGATAAGAATGACAACATCCGTGGTAGTCTCGCATCTCCATCCTTTTGTCATGTTACCGTTGTGGTTTACGGCCAACCGTTTGGTGGGGTAGCAGCGGGGGCGTGGGGGGTGGTGGGGCGTCAGGTAAGGCCACAGCCTTCTCCCCGTGCCTACATTCGGTAGTTTCGGCCCGGGGTGTTACCTCGACTTGAGTTTTTGGGATGCGCTTCCTGCAGGGGAGAGAGAAGTAAAAAAATTGTTGGTCTGTTGAAGGGAACACCTGGGAACGTCCAAAATGGCTGCTTCAAACCAATATGGAAGACTTCATTATTTTCTGCCATAGGTCTACTCATGATAGGCATATTGATCAAATGTCACGTTATTAAGTGACACTAGTTTCAAGTAGTGATAGAGTGATGTTTTTTTTTCAAGGCCGATACAATTATTAGTAGTCAAGGAGACAGATAACCAATATTTCAAGCCTATATTCATTTGCTGTAAAAGAGAAAATATTAGTGTAAAAAAATACATTTCTCTTTTAATTTTAAACATATAAAGAATTGACAGCTTTGTTTAAAAATTATAACAAAAATTGCAGGAAGCTTCCAGGGTCATCAGCATGTGTTAAGCTAAATTAAAAACTAAGCAAGTAAATAGTTCTTAGTCTTTTGACGTAAATTAAGTTTTCTAAACTTTCAACATAATTTCTTTTTTTGATTTTTTATTTTAATAAAAAGTGTAGGGAGTTCACAAGTGTCAGTATTTTCTTATAAAGTGGAACTTGAAATAAATCTATAAATGAAACACAACCAGTTCAGGGTGTACCCCGCCTGCTACCCGAAGCCAGCTGGGATAGGCTCCAACACCCCCGCGACCCTTGTGAGGAGCAAGCGGATAAGAAAATGGATGGATGGATGGATAAATGAAACGGTCCCTGTATCTCACTGAGCGACACATCCATTCGAATGTAGCTCATTTGGCGTTTTAGTCCGGGTTTGTAATGGCTTTCAAAAGATCTTCGCAGACAGTGAAAAATTGTCTGAATATGTTCAAAATGTCTTTGCGAGAATTAAAAAGTGTCTGTGAACATCTTACAAATCCTGATGAAAACCCCAAATTCGCTACATTCGCCACTCAGTGAGATACAAACTTTATCGGCCTTCAGATTCGTAAAAAGGTCGATGCCGATGCCGATATTTGTCAAAATGCCGATGATCGGCCCGGCCGATAACTGGTCCATCCCTAAGTTTCGAGGACTGAATCTCTGGAATATCCTATAAAAGGGCTGCTTCAGTAAAAAGGGGCAAAATGTCAGACTTCCTGTACGTACATCTTTTTTGTGGGTCTCCTAATAGTACACGTGGACCAAATTTCATGTTGCAAAACGGAATAACCTCAGCTGAGCTCAGTCGATTCAAATATGTGCGGTGAGGTTAATGTTCTAAACCACCTCCAGGGGGCGATCAGGACTGTTTTTGTCTGACTAGCCCTGCACTAAAAGCTCCCTGATGTGCCGTAACATCAATTAACATACAAGGGGTTTATTTACATCTGATTGAACAGTCGAAGAGCGATGCTAGCGTGCTTTGAGGCTTTTTTCCTTTGCATCTTTTCCATCTAACCTGGCTCCAAAAAGGCGCACTGCTGTCCCGGCCGTAAGATGTCGTGTCAGCGGCTGCCCTCCGAACGCTCAAGACGAGTGCGATAAGCTGGCATGCATCAGGCGGAACGCAAGCGCGTAATGCACAGTGGCAGAGTTGCACAGGAGTGCCACTCGGTCTACCACGAAAACCACTTAGTTCCTTCGCTCGCTAACGCTTTCTTTTTCTTTTCTTTTTTTTCGAAATCAGGAGAAAAGGGCGCACACATGCAGCACATTTAGCCTTTTCTGAACAAACGTGTGACCGTCAGAAGACAAAAAGAGTTCGTACCTTAAAGGCTGAGTGACTGTGTCCAGGTAAAGGTCTCTAGAGGAGGAAAGGGGAGATGCTTAACACGCGTCTTACGTCTGCTAGCCAATCCGCTTTCTCCACTCACCTTCTTGTTTTTGGTCTTGTCCGTCTGCGCGGCCGCCCGTCGGTCCGAGCCCTTGTCGGCCTTGTGGCCCGCGCTGCCCCCGCCGACCTTGGCGGCCCGGGGCGCGTCCGTGTGCCGCTGGGCACGCACTGAGCGTGCGGCCTTGCTGGTCTTGGCGGGCGCGCAGTACATCTCCAGCCGCCGTAGCTCGCAGCTCTGGAAGCAGCACTCGTCCACGATGCCCCGCGACCGCCGGGCGTTGGGGCCGTAGCCCGTCGGCTTACCTGCCGCCACGCAAACAGACGTTCCACATGGTTTATTTGGGTCTGAAAGGAGTCTGAATGAGTCAAAAGGTGGCTAGCATATAGTGTTCATTTTGTCAATGAAAACTAAACAAAAGGAATTTCGTCAACACACAATTTTTCACTGGACTAAAACTAGACTAGGCTAAAACCCTCATTAAACAATAACTGGGGCTGAATCAGTATGTATTTTCGTCGACTAATGAAGATGAGCTGAAAATGCACTTCACTTAATAAAAACTCGACTAAAATCTATGGACATTTTGGTTGATGAACAAAGATGAGACAAAAATGATATGATTTTGTAAAATCTCGTCTGCTAATCTGTCACTGCGACACTGTCATGTAGCTATCTATGTAGCCATACAGCTAGCAAGTGCAACATGCACAAACACGGGCCAGAAAAGAGGTGGATTCACAGCTTATGGTTAAAAATAATAAAAGTAAATTATAGTTAGAATGTAACGTTAATCCAATGGCTAAAACGTTCCAACAATAATGCTAATCTGACTGCTAACTAATGCTAGCTAACTTACTAGCTCATAGCATGGAGCCATAGTAGCCACTTATTGATGCACTGTAATTGTGGGTCAAGTTGTTTTTCATCAAAAAGATGAGAGAAAATTTGATGTGAAATATATATATATATATATATATATATATATATATATATATATATATATATATATATATATATATATATATATATATATATATATATACATATTTACAGGGGTGAAATGATTGTCCTGACAAACTAGGCTAAAATGTTGACAGTTTTTGTTGACTATATCTAGACGAATAAAAAGTTTTCTTGGACTAAAATAAATACTAAAATGATCCATTTATAGTCATCTAAAAATGGACTACATTACATAAAAACGGGATGAGGCTGCCTAACTACGATAAAAACTAACAAGCATGATTAAACGTGAACTAAAACTGAGACCAAATTTAAATATGGCGGATAAAATTAACACAACTAGCATACATCTCTCCAGTGTACCAGTCTGCTAATTCTTGCTTAATCTGATTCAGGCTAAGTGATTGACTTGACCATCGTATAACATTCCACTTCTTTGCTTTAAAAAAAATTCTGTTGACTTTACATCAGGTCATTGTCCATCTGCGCTGTGAAGCACCACCCAATGAGTTCTGAAGCACTTGGCTGAATATATGAGCAGCTAATTGTATCCAAAATACTTCAAAATTCATCCAAGGGAACCATTTCCATTGGCAGCCATGTCACGACCACCATCATGCTTCACTGATGAGGTGGTAGTTATATACCATATTTACATCATTCGTTATATTTCATGTTTTTTTTGCACCTCAAATAAACCTTATTTAACATAAAAAAAGCATAATATTTAATCATCTGTGCGCCCTTATGTACCATATTTACATCATACTTAATAGCCTGTGTCAGCGTAATATACGTTTACTGCATATTTAAGGCTTGGTGCGTCTCGAATGTAATAAATTTGCATCGTATTTAATAATTCCACACTTTCTACTTCCTTCACAAAGTGTAAAGTGTTCTCGTGCCACGCGGGAAGAGCACTGACTGGAACAATGGCAACAACGCTGATTTCCTCCAGTGTAAGATTTACAGTGGCTCATGTTGCACACTGCCAAACCTTTATGGAAGCCATAAGAACAACCCTGCCCACCAAAAAAAAAAGTGCAGTGCAGTCACTAAAATATATATAATGTGGATCCCCCCCACTTGTTATCATTAGCTAATTTGTTTGTTTTGTTTGTCGGATTAACAACATTAGCAAAGCTGCAGGAACACGTAGCTAATGCTAACTAGCAATAGAAGTTATTAAAACGGATATTGTATGACACAGAGTAGGAATGGGCGATTACGGATACCAGGCATCATTATTTTCAAGGCATTGGTACGGCCCGACATTGGTCTGTCACTGATATTCTGACTAACGTTGGTGTGATGTCTTTGGAACGCCCCAGCTACAGTCACAATCCCCCCACTGGCATTCAGCAATGCAGGCCCTGATGGGCTTTTCCTCGTTACCAAACGAAATAATCATAATTTAATATGGCATTTACAAGGAGGAAATGCCTTTCCCTCTCACAGTTAATAGCTCTTGGCTCTCCGGCCGGTTCACTGGTGCTGACAAGATCCATTAGGTTCCGCAGGCCGACCCAGCACACTGTTGTTCTGGAGGCATTTTCATTCAAAGAAACACAAGCGAGGGTTCTAATGGAGGTGTGAATGAGCCACCGTTCGCTGGGGCTTTTCGGAGCTAAAAATATGACGTGCGGCTGCATTATTTAGGCAAGCAGCAGATTCACTCACAGGGATTCCGTCAAACGGACTCCCCCGTCCATCCCGGTGACGCAATAGCTTGAGAGCAATTTGGCTTTGCAAACTTTTTGGGTCCAGAGAAATTTTGCCCTCATAATAGTGACTATTGTACCCCCAAAATACCAGAGAAATAAATAACAAAATAATAATAATAATAATAAAAAGCTTTTTTTTTCCCCCAAGGAAAAAAAGCCAAATTATTACAATAATAAATTCATACTTTTTAAAGTAAAAATGTTATGAAATAAAGTTATATCTTTCAAGAACAATGTGTAATATTTAGAAAAACAAAGATTTGTTGAGATAAAAAGTCATAATATTGCATGAACAAAGTCGTATTTACTATTGGCGGCTAAAGCTGTCGAAAAAAATAGTACGCTACTGATTACTCCATCGATTAATCGAAGAAAAAATAATTTTGCGTTATTCAACACAATTATATTATATTAGTATTATCATGGTCTACTTGGGGTCAACAATATCACGTTCTACTGCAGTATCTGTGATTTTTGAGTGTTATATGGCTTTAAAATACATGCCATGGTCTGGTGAGTGACATGGGCGCCGGAGGAAGAACGTCATACTATATGAAATGCGTTCTCCTTTACATTCTTGTAATATTATGACTTTTATTCTGGAATAATCACCTTTATTCTCTCAAGAAATAGAAATACATGCTCGATTTTTTTTTTATTGAGTAATTAGCCTTTTGTTCTAAAATGACTGATTCATGCAGGGATGTCAGATTTATATGACACGTAACAATGACAAGGAGTAATTGTAGTGTGTTTATATTAGTGGCAAACCAATATGTGGGTATTGTTGAGAAAAATAGATGCCTTTGCAATTATAAAATTCATTCTGTGAATTAATTAAAGGGATACTTCACTTATTTAGCCCATTGTAGCAATAAAAAGTTAATGGCTAAAAAATGGCTAAATAACTAAAATATCCCTTTAATTAAACATCATATCATCTTTTTAGTGTGAGGACAAGAAAGTAGACCTTGCTCCTCTCTGTCTCCCTCTTTGATTTGTATTAAACTGTTCATGTGAGTATGAGTGACGTTGCCGAAGGAGAGAAGCAGAAGAATTCATAAATGACATTAGCAAATGACTTTTTGGACCCCCAAGTTGGGGCCCAGTTTGAGAAGTGGCCACCTGATGTGCATAAACTCCCAAAGAGAGATTATATAACGAGTCCCATGCCAAAGAACCATTCAGGCCTCATTACAAAAAAAAAAAAAAAAAAAAAAAAAAAAGCCTTGCAAATTAACATCCGCCGTTATCCCCCAAAATAGCTGGCAACCCCGCTGGCCGAGCAGCTGGACGGGCGGGGGAGGTGGGGAATCAGCTGGCATCGGTTGTGAGATGTCAGATAATCAGCGCGGGCAGGTCGAAAAAAAAACATGCACATGATAATCATCAGGTCTTAGAGGTTTATACGCTTTTAAACCCATTGGCTTCCACGGATAATGCCTGTAATCCCGCGCAAACAAAAAAATAAAAAATAATAATTTTTTCCCGATCTCTGGATGCTGCGAACAAAGCAGCTTTTGGGCTATCAGTGGAGGCAGAAGGCCGCCTGACGACGCGCTGTTATTTTTTCCACCGCAGCGTCGACGTCTCGAGATGCGGATTGACACTTTTTCCCCTTCAAGATCCGACTTTTTCCGACCCGTGATTTACTCTCAGGGTCCGTCTGTCAGCAAGGCCTGGCCCACCTGGAACCAAACGGTAGCAGCCGAGGCTTCCTTCTGGGCCAGCCTGCGTCATCTTCACTCCTCCGAGCAGCATTAACGGCTTGGATTCTCCTGCCGCCATCATTCCAGAAGGGCACACCGAGCTACTTGACTTTTACGGTCTGGTCACGCCGTTCCTCAAAACCACACTGACGACGCTTTACGGCCGAGCGGGAGCGGGAGGATCTGCTAGTTTTGGAACCGCGGCGCGCTCCGCCGAATGCGTTGCGTGCGTCAGATCCAGTCATCCTTTTGGACTCCTCGTCTTCGGCGTAAAAACTTAAAGACGCCGTCAGCTCCCTCCAAGGATGGCGCTTCCAAAACAAGCACACTGATCCCATTAACTGGCCAGTTGTTGCTTAAACCAAGCATTTGAGCTGCGTTAATGCAAATGTCATCAAACATAGCAATGGAGCGGATTTTTGTCTGATGTTGTCATTTCCGACTTCAGCTCTTGAAATATAGCAAAAGTGTACTGTTGACATCATAAATGAATTGTTATTTATTAGGGGTTTCAAAATTGGTTCATTTGCTCCCAAAAACATATAAATACGTTCTTTAAATGTTTTGGGTGTCCCAAAGACATATTTATATGTTGTTGTTTTTTTTTTTTAATGCAAAAGCATACAGAAGGCTTTGATGCAGCCTCTCAAATGCAAAGAAGGGTTGAAGCAATGGTAGTTATTCCACAAACGGCCAGTAGGTGGCACAGAGTATAAGAGAACAACCAGGGCTATGATGAAAACAACCTGCTTCCCCACCATTCTAAACAGATTTGCAAATAATGATGAAACTTAGCTATATTCTAATGCTAATTGCTGCAAAACGGAAACAGATAGAAATATACTTTTTTCCCTGATGAAAGAAAAGACTCTAATCTTTGTTTTGGTAGTAGTTTGGTACGTTTTTATAGCAATAGAACACAATATTCTGCGGCCTTGTAAAATCAGTCAAAATCCAGTAAAACAATGAAGGGTGTTGCTTCAGTGAAAATGGCTGGGAGTGAATGAGTTAATTTTGAATTAATTTAAAGTTTCTTTGACACCACTATTTTTTTTATGACTGCCCCTAACTTGGAAAGCCTCTACTAGGGGAATTCCAGTCGCAACGCAGCAGACATGTCCATATAATAATGCATATATATATATATATATATATATATATATATATATATATATATATATATATATATATATATATATATATATATATATGTCGTATTTTGCCATTTGAAAAATGTGCAGAATTTCACAAGTTACTCCATGTTAAAGATTAGCTCATTATATGAAAATAAAAATGCGCCGAGTTCTCGCCAACGTCTTACAAATGCAATTATGCCATCTAGTGGCAGAAATATGACCTCCACACAAATCAATCTCAACTCGTTTTTAACTTTAACTCAAGTTTATTAATTATTATGAAATTACTGTATTAATGACTAAAAGATAAAGGTATATTTCTATTAGTTTAACATTTTTTGACTTTTATGTTGAGTTAAACATATATTCTATTGTACATTTAGAACAGATGAAAATTATTTGCGATTAATTGTGAGTTAACTATTCATGCAATTAATTACAATTAAAAATCTTCTAATATCCCTAATATTTATACTAAGGACAACTGATGTTGGCCGCAGCAAAAAATAAAAATAAAAAATATTTTTCTAATGGTAGACCGTAAGTGTGTGGTGTGGCCATTGCTGAAAAGGTCATCATATCAAACAAGACCTGAGGGTTAAACAGAATATCCTGCTGGAGCAAACAGGATTCCATTTTTGAAATCCTGAAAGCTCCACATGTGTGACGGCATCAAACTAATGAGGTCTCGCCGATGTTTTGGTCCTGGGTGGGGCCCCCCCATTGGTGTTTTTCATGAGGGGCTTAGCTCAGGTCTTTGAGATGCTGAGGACACGGGAGGTCTTCCTTTGGACTTCGTCGTGCATTCAGGTTTGCCGTGAGGAGGGATGGCGAGGCTGATCATCCCGTAATCCCCCATAATCCCCTGCTGCTGAGGGCCAAGGCTTTGTCGTTTGCGTGCATGCATGTGACGTGCTGTTTACACATTCTCCATCGGTAGCTAACCCGAGTTAAATCGGAAACAATTTCTTGCGTCGCTTCTACCTGTGCAGACCAGCTCTACGCAAAAAAAAAAAAAAAAAAAAAAAAAAAAAAAAAGTCTGATTTTGATGCCAGAAACAATTAGCTAGCGGCTAAATTGAAAGGGATTTTCTCCATCTGCTCATCATTTTGCTTTTCTCTTTTTCGGGATGCTTCAATCGGAACAAATCAAGAAGGAGCGATAACCATTCTCACGCTCACTTGAGAGCAAATGTTTCAGCTGAAAGTCCAAAGGAGGCCCAGCAGTACAGGAGACGGTTCGAGCCAGAAAAAGCTCCCATAACAGAGCTCAGATTCACAGAACCGGCATCCCGGTCCAGCGGCAGAAGCTCTGCAAAGACCGACTTGGGATTTCTAGGTTAGAGCAATAATTGGAAAAAGTGACGACTGATGTGGATTCTTGCGCTACCGCAGTTTGTTTCCACCCAGATAAGTATTTAGCAATCCTGTCAGGGCATAAAGTGTGTCGTCTTGAAGCGTAAGTGACATGCGTAAGGTGGATTGACGCTATCCGCGAGGTCGTGCAATGTCAGCGGGCCAACACAAGCAGACTTCAGTGGCGGCGGCGTGTCCTGAACTGGACGCCGCCCAAATGGATTCTCCAGATCCGTCGAGGCGGCCGCTGGTGCGTGTGGCCGCCAAGCAAGACGAGCGGGAACCGGCAGGAGGAGCTCATTTTCTGAGCGTCGGTGAAGCGCGCCGATTTTTCAACGTGGCGGTGATACATGGCGGCCGTGCCGCGCTCCGACGTAAGGCAACGCAGGAAAGACAAACAAGTCCCGCACCGCAAAACGGTCTGTTCTTGTTTAAGGAGCGTATCCTGCGAGATCACTCAACGGCTTGGCCGCCGTTCAAGGCTTCCACATGAATCCAACACTTTGTGCTCGCCTTCGGGGAGAAGCAGTCGTAGTAAAACTCTCGCTATCGCTAGCCAACGTTTCATCAAGTTCGCACTTCAACTCGCCGACGACGTGCTGACGCAACGACCGCTCTTGGGCTTGCCATCCGTCCGTCTAGTTTCTATAGCGCTGATTCCTCGCAGCGTTGGGGCACTGTTCTGAATATATGACTGGAGAGCCGATACGCCAAGACTTTTGAGGTCGCGAGGGCGCCATATTGCTCCTCCCAAGAAACGTTTATCGCCATATGATCCTATACAGTTATAGTATCGAAATTGGAGAATATTTGAGACAGAACTTAGTAGAAACAGCATGATTTATGTTTTTGTTTTTTTTTGTTTTTTTTACATTTGTTGAACATACAGTAAACAAGATGACTTCAGACATTTTACAACTTCCCTCAAATACATGTAGCTTATAAATTATATTCGTAATGATGTTTACAGGAGGACAGAATTATAATTCAACAAAAGATGACTCTGCCAAATCTAATATTGGGATTTAAGGAACTGAGCGATAAAAGAAAGAGTTGTTAATTTTGTTGTTGTTGTTTTTTTACTTGTTAAAAAAAATAGTGACCACCCCGTCACAAAACTGGCCCTACATTAACTGCCTACAAACTGTATACAGGGAGTCCTCGAGTTACGTTCCGACGCTAGTGATTTAACTCAAATTTTGACTTAAGTCGAATTTCCCCATTAAAATCATTTGCATAAAAAAAAAATCTAAAATACATTAAAATAATAATAATAATAATAAAAAAGATGCTGTACGACTATCTGAATGAAGCTCAAGTCTTTGCCGATATTCGTCGGTGTCTCCTCTCTGTGATCTTTTATCAGGTCTAGCTTTTCGTTTCCATGGTAATTGATTTTCTTTTGGCTGCACCAACATTGATAGAAAACGTAGCTTTCTTCTTTGGGGCCATGATGTGGAAAAAGGAGGGCGAAAAAGCCAAAGATACTCCCACAAGTGCACAAGCGGTAGCACTAGCTAAGGGCTAAATAGCGGACGAGGGGAAAACACTGCGGACAAGGAGCCAAAATGGCGGACGGGGTCAAAATGGCGGACCGGGCGTAACAGTTCTAAAGTCGAAACGCCTTAGCTCAAGTGCGCCTTAACTTGAGGACTCCCTGTATGTTGAATTTACAGTCTGCTCGCGAGGTGGGAGGAGCAAGATGGCCACCCTGTGACTTCAACGGCTTGCACGGTCATAATATTCAGATCAGTGGGTTGGGGCCACTCCCCGTGCCCGCGTGGGTCTTCTCCGGGTACTCCGGTCTCCTCCCACATTCCAAAGACATGCATGGCAGGTTAATTGGGCGCTCCGAATTGTCCCTAGGTGTGCGTGTGAGTGTGGATGGTTGTTCGTCTCTGTGTGCCCTGCGATTGGCTGGCAACCAGTCCAGGGTGTCCCCTGCCTACTACCCAGAGCCAGCTGAGATAGGCGCCAGCAGCCCCCGCGACCCTTGTGAGGAATAAGCGGTCAAGAAAATGGATGGATGGATGGATGTATGGGTTGGGGCCATTCCTGGTGGATGTACTAATTACTCGGGACTGATCACCAGGGTTATTATAGTTTTGGAATTTTTCATTTTAGTTAGTTTTGATTTCGTTTTGAGTTTTGTTTTTTAAATGTAGTTAGTTTTAATTAGTTTTCAGGGTGGTTCTGTTTTTATTAGTTTTTGTTATTTAATAAATACTTAGTTTTAGTTTAGTTTTGAGCTAGTTTCAGTATTAGTTTTAGGTATTTATTTATTTTTTTAGATATTAAAAAAAAAAACACCATGGGAGCGACATCGTCTGAAGGTGCTTTTCTATTGGCTGCTGCTAGATGACGTCACTTCTGTGTGACACACCTTCAAACGTCTTTATTCCGGTTAATATAAAAAATAAATCTACTTAAAATCACATTTAAAATCATCGCCAAAGGCTCCTTTATTAAATTAATTACCGAAGACTAAAACCAAGGACATTTTTGCTATAATTCTAGTCAGTTTTCGTATAATATAGTTTTAATATGGTTTCAGTTAGGTTTCGTATTTTAAAAAACATTTTCATTTTAATTTTATTTCGTTAGCTAAATTGTTTTTTGAATCACCTTGTCAATCACTTGCATTCGACATCTTCTGTCAACGTAACATAGCGCTAGCTTGACATTTGACTTTTTCAACTTCGCAGCCGTCACACGGTTGATTCTTGAAACAGGAGGAAGAAAAACATGCGAATGTTCTCAGCAGCTCTGACGGACAAGAACATGGTGCGTTCGACAAGACGAGTAGCGCACCACCAGTAATCCAAAGAAGTGAAAAGAGAAAGCTACTGGCAGAAAGCTGGCACTGTCACCGCCGCTCGAGCGCTGCCAGCAGAGTTTTGGACGGGCAGGGCTCGCTGCCGTTCACAAGCTTGGTGCCGCTCCAGCAGCGGAGTCTCTGCGGCCAGATCCAAAGTGGCTGGCAGCCGCGCGGCGGGAAGGATGGATGGCGCCAAGAGAGGAGCAAGGTGCACTCTGACGCCAGTCAGCCGACTGCTGCTTTTACACCACGTCACGGCTCCTGCTTACAATGTTTCGGTTGCAGACTCGAAGCGCTCTGCCGTTGAGGTTTGCTATGGTACCAAAAAAGATGAAAGCTTGTCAAGGACCAGGAAGGAAGGAGATTGGAACCAATTGCGTGAGAGGTTCCAGGACCTAAGCTATCAAAAGTGTGATGAAGAAGTCTGTTGGACTCGCCTTTGGGCCCGCCGCCTTCCTCCGAAAAGCAAGCAGGCATTAGCGGTCTGAGGCGTCGAGGCATGTGGTCTTGACGAAGTGAGCCGGCGGCGGCACGAGAGGAGCCCGCTGACAAGTCAATCAAGCGGAGATGGCGGCGAGTCAAGCGCGCCTTGTGCAGACAAGTGCACTTTCCAGAAACCTCGGAAAGAAGCCGCCGGCTTGGATTGAACGCGGTGCTACCGACAAACTACCACTGACGTGACAACTAGAACCCATGTTTGTCAAGAAGAGGTGGCAAAAGTTCTTCGACTTTGTATTCAAGTCGAAGTAGAGATACTTGCGTTAAAAGCACACAAAAAAAACACTTTTGTTATCTTCCAAAGTGTTTGTCATTTTAGAACTAGCATTGTCAAATTAGTTGCCATTAAAACATGTTATCAAACATTTGGCTAAAGGAGCTAACGGCCATTTATATGACAATTATCATATCAAAAGTAATACATACTCCTTACTTGCATGTGTTTTTACAGACTAGACAAAATTTCACAAAAGGGCTCACAAACAATTGTCGTAAATGAGTCATGGATGGACAATATCTATATGTACAAAAGCTGAATATGCAGTTGGACATTGTGGATATTAGGGATGTAACAATAATGGCAATATCGTGATATCGCGATATCAAAATTTCCACAATATTGTTTAAAAAAAGGTGAGGTTGTAATCCATTTGTGCAGCTCTTGCACCCTCTGGTGGATAGTTTTTTTTAGTGCAGTTTCATTTTAATTAGGAATGTTTTGGTCATTGTGGCAGTTATGACTCCTATAAATCACTCTAACATCTCCGTAAAAAAAAAAAAAAAAAAAACTTTTTGGCTGAAGTGAACTTAGAACATAGGATACGTTGCACTGCCAATAGGAGAACATGACAATAGCATGGCCAGGCCTAGGGCTGTGTAATTAATCAAAATTTCAATTACAATTTCAATTATTACACTCCACAATTATATAATCAGCATAATCATTAAAAAAAAACGATTATTAATCCACATTTTTGAGTTTTTTTTTATTTATACATTTGCACCTTTTTTAAATTTTAAAATAATTTAATAAATGTTTCATTCAAAAGAAACTTGCATAATTATAGTGTTTCAAATAATTTTATTTGTCTTAAAAATGTTGATTTGTTTTTTACGTTCAAACATTTTCTTGTTTTGTACCAAAAAATAAATGATTGTCCTTCTGCACAGTGCACATTCTGCACTTCAACATAAATAAATAAATATATATTATTATAAATATATATTATAAATTCTGTTTGGTCTGTTTTTTAATTTTTATTTTATTATTATTATTATTATTTTTACATATTTATAGTATTTTTTTTTTTTTTAGTTGGTCTTAATATTTTTTAAATGCTTAAACATCTTGTTTTGTACCAAAAATAAATAATCGTTTGAATAATCGTGATTTCAATTATTGCCAAAATAATCGTGATTATTATTTTTTCCATAATCGAGCAGGCCTAGCAAGACCTATTTCTGCATCAATGCTTTTATTATGTATTTCTTTTTATATAGTATCTTGAGCTTTTTTTTTTTGTTTTTTATCTCGCCAACACCCTCACAATATTGGAATAAATATCATAGTGTCATGTTCATAGTGTGATTTGCATTCTTGTGATGTTTGCATCCACATTTGTATCAGTTGTTGAGAAACACTTTACTGTACAGTTACTGTACTTTCAAGATAAAAAAAAAAAGGGTTTATGAGCCATAAGTATGAAAATGTACATTTGGTGTTAATTAAATGTATTGAATTCAAAAATAAATATGATGATTGCGAACATTTTGGTACTACAAGCATGTCCGTAGATATTACCGTCTTTGAGCTACAGAATGTATGATGACAGAAATGTGTTGGGTTTTTTTTTGGGGGGGGGGTTCTGTACCGCCGACAAGGTTAAGAACGGCTGATCTAATCCCTCATAAAGCGAGCAATTAGTGGGAAAAGAATACAAGTCGAAAAGCACTTGAGATGCTGCGACGCATCCCTCCCATAAACGTCTTTGTGGAATTGGCAGCTGCCAAACGCTGTGTGGAAAAATCTCTCACAGATTTGGGACGGGACCAAAGCCTCACTAATGGATGTCAAAGCGGCACGCAGGTCCATCCATTATAAGCGAGATGGAGGTCTCTTTTTTTGTGTTTGTTTGTTTTTGGACACATTGGGGTTGAGAAACAAGGATGACCATGTCACGTTTGACTGTTGGGAAGGAAGCAGCCGTAATGGAACAAGGCGAGATTTAACTCCTGCTTTTCTTTGGATACTTTTCCCCTTCTCGGGTGGAAAACATGAAGTTTCTACCCCCCCACCGACTCCACTTAAAGACTTTCCCTGATGGCCAAAGCTGCCACTTGACACCCACCATCATTTTCTATGCTTGCTTTAAGCCTTACTTGTGGTTTGTGTTGCCAGAAGGTTCCAGAGTGATGTGTGCCGTTCGCACGTCTCTCTGGCTTCCGTTAGCCTGCTTAGCATTCTGCTGAATTCTAAAGTGAAATTCGGATGGGTGCAAGCTAAATTCATTCAACACTGAAATTAGATTTGTAAAAAAATGAATTAGTTGCTCACGGTTGAGCCAGGATTGATTTGCTTGATCCTTTTGGAGGGCTGCACACAGCCGCTGCGGCTTCACGCATTTAGATTATTACATGCATGGCCATGTGTGTTCAACTCACAATCTCATCACAGCTTCCTGCTATCGCCTTTAAGGTCTGATGAAATTTTGACATTTGTGGGCTGATTTTCATGGACTTATTATATATAATATTCCAATATGCCTCATAATCTTTTTAAGCACAATTATCATGTGCATCAATAAATGCCAAGGGAATTATTACACTGTAAAGAATTGTCTGTAGAATTTATAGTAAATAACTGGAAAAAAAAAAGTTTCCAGCTTATTATTGTAAAAATCTGTTACAGCACATTACTGTAATTTTCTGTATTAATACAGTAACTATAATGTATAAACAGTAAAAACATTTCAAAAAGGGAAAAAAATACAGTAATGTGCTGTAATAGATTTTTACTTAATGTATTCTAAATAATTTGTATCACGTAATAATTTGTAAAAAAAAAAAAAAAAAAAGTGCTGTAATAAGAGTTTTACTTAATGTATTCTAAATAATTTGTATAAAGTAATAATTCGTAAAAAAAAGTGCTATAATAGATTTTTACTTAATATATTCTAAATAATTTGTATAAAGTAATAATGTGTAAAAAAAAAAGAAAAAAAGTGCAGTAATAGATTTTTACAGCAATTAACTAAGATTATACAATAATTAGCTGACATTTTTGCCAGTTTAGTGTAATTTCTAAAGTCAATACTTTACACGTTTTTGAACACGTTAACTGAAATAAGCAAATAACCAACTTCGACTGAATTATATTTAGTATTGTGCAATTAGCACCATATTATATTATATTTACCTACTTTTTTCCTATTTTTCAAATTACTCACTTTCGAATTTTTAGTGATGCTTCATTCCAATATTGCAAGCTGGGAAACTACTAACAGACATCAACTGAACTACTTTGCAGAATACAGATAGAAAACTATAATGGAAGGCAATTAAGTCAATCGTTCAAACGTATTTCAAAAACAGTGGTTGGAAACTTTTGATCCGAGGTAGGTGAAATATTTTACAGATGTTGCATGACGTGTCACAGGCCTAATTAAAAATAATAATAAAAAAAAAAAAAATACGGCAGTTTATCGCATGTCCAAGGGGATCAAAAATTCTCCATTGCAGGTGTGAGAAAATGAGCATCGCTGAGCATCTTCCGGAAAGGATGTGAATGTCAACGCGCCTGCTTTTTTATTGATGAGCTCAGTCAGCCCTCGCGGAGCGGCTTCATGAATAAAAAATAAGAAGGGAGCTGGCGCGCGCGCATGCGGGTGCGGGTGCACTTACTGAAATAAAAGCCCCTCTCTCCGCACACGAACTGCAGCGTGTCGACCAGCTCCGCCCCGCACAGCGTCTCTGGCCGCGCCCCTGAAGCCGCCGGAGTCAGGCTGAGGACGCACAGCAGTAGTGAGAGGGTGTGGCTACGGGACATCCAGCACATCGCACTCTGCCAGGGAGCGAGAGAGAGAGAGAGAGAGAGAGAGAGAAAGTGAGAGGCGAGAGCATCACCGTCGAGCGCACACACATTCCGACAATCTTCTTCACTTGCATGGAAACTGTCTTCAAGCGTTATTTGGATTCTACGCTGTGTAAAAATGAACCAAACGCATCATAGCTACTTGACATATGGACACTAAGAAGCACTTGAAATAAACTTTAACGCCTCATGAAAAGCCGGCTTGAATTAAATGTGCAGAGGGGGGGGGGGGAAACTCCCATCTTGTCGTGCGTAATTACGCACTAGAAGCTGCGCATCTCCCCGAGGAGAAAAAAAACTAAATAAAATGTACAATAAAACACCATAAACAGCTCGAATATCCTTTTACGTGCAAACGGAAGCACCATTCATGAAAAAAAAAAAACAGTGCAGGGCAATCATCACGTCATGGAGGAAAATAAAGTCACTGAAAGCGATGCAATCAATTTGTGCGGAGAAAACGACAAAAAGACGAAAAGCACACGAATTCGGAATCAACTCACGCATGCATGCACATGTCATTTGAATATTGCAAGTGTGCAAGTGGAGCAGGTACAAGTTACCTTGAGGACGTCCCATAAATGCCACCGGAGGCAGGAAAGTGCGCAGGACATCCCCGCGGGTCTCCGCAACCAAACCCCCCCACCAAAAAAAAAAAAAGCCGGCGAGAAGTCAACTTGTTTCAAGTCATTAAAAAACTGGGGAAAATGAGGAAAAGAGAAGAAAAAGAGGAGGAAGAAGAACGAACGGGGCAGAAAAAGCGGACGAGATGCGCGCGCCGGGTGCCAATGTCACATCTCAACATTCCCACTTTTGTTCCATTGCGCACGCTCCTTTTGGAGAGAAGTGAGATTTAGCGAACAGGAGACGGATTTAGCGAGAAAATCCCTCACATTTATCTAACATTACACACACAGCAAAGTCATGTGGAGCAGGAAACAGCTGGGCCGGCGTTCAGCCTTGCGCTCCTCCGAAGTTATTCATTAAGGATTTTTTGGGCACGCGTTCAAATCACGTCATTCTCTCTCGCGCGCTCTCGCTCTCTCTCTTTCTGCTTTTTTTTTTTTTTTTTTTTTTTTTTTTTTTTTTTTTTACCCCGGCTTCTCAGAAGGGGCTCGAATCGCCGTTTGAGAGTTTCTTTGAAGTGCGGGCGAATTTGATCGCTTCGCTACGTGATTGATCACGATTCCAAATATGCGGTTTTGTCATGATGGCTGATCTCAGGTCAGTTTCACCTTGCAGGTTGACACATGTTGCAGCGCAAGGTGGTGGTTTTGGTTGCAGGGGGCGCTACTGAGCAATGACAGAACACGCAGGGTTTAAAAGGAAGGGCACGCTGGCACCGGGCGAGCCAATCACAAAGCGGGACAGTCGAGCGTGCGTCCCTCGCCACGAGGGAAGCCAAAAGACACGCTAGGGGTGGGGAGAAGTGGGTCAAAGCGCATGCGCAGGAGCAGGGTGGCGAAGATGATGATGGTGATGATGATGATGATGATGGCGATGACGACGAAAGCTGCTTTGGGATCACAGGATGACCCGGTTGGCGGCAAATGGCGAGCTGGCCTGTTGAAGCCTCCGGACTTTTGGACTGTGGATTATTTCTAATTGATGTCATCATTTACTTTGTGCAAAGTGGCGGTTCTCATAAATAACATATTTGGAAAGCCAACCATTGTCTGGCCCTGGTTGGTCTGTGAAATTCAAGCTTCTACACAACAATGACAAACAAACGCCAGTTGATGGCGCCGTTGCATCACTTTGACATCAGCACAGCTTTTGAGTCAATTTTAGTTGTCATGCTGATGATGAGGGAAAGAAAAGTCATTATTCATCCATCCATCCATCCATTTTCTTGACCGCCTATTCCTCACAAGGGTTGCTGGCGCCTATCTGAGCTGGCTCTGGGCAGTATAGGCGGAGGACACCCTGGACTGGTTGCCAGCCAATCGCAGAAGTCATTATTCAGATTAGTTATTTATTTTATTACGCATTATTTTCCATCAAAACGCCTTTAAAGTCTTGTTTTGTTAGACAAAAAAAACAGGGTCGAAATTTTGCCTTTTCACAAAAAAAACAATTCTCTCCACTTTTAGGGACGAAATGGGCTCTACTGCGGATTATTAAATAACAAAAAAAAAAAAGGATAGAAACCTTTTTTTTTGTAAAAGTCTACAGTTGAAATGCTCTAAAACAGCAAACGATGTTTTTATTTACTGATTTCTTTTCTTTCTTTCTTTCTTGGGAGCTCAGTATTTTTCATTTGGCAACCTTGCGGTGTCCACATATCAATGCTCTCGCTCTCTTTTTTTCATTCTATGACGTAAAGTGCCAGTTATCATGACTTGCTACGTGTCCGTGAGCACAAGCAGGGTCACATGAGGATGCTTGATTAGGAAAGCCATTAATCCTCCGTTGTCCAGATTAAATGTGACGTTTGAGACAGTAAAATCTCGACTCCAAAAAGGGAAGAAATTCAAATACAAAAATGTTACATTTTGAAATGTATGCATGTAGAAAAAAAAAAAAAAACTATTTAAAAAAAAAAAAAAAAAAAGAAGCTGTTCTCCATTGCAGCTGAGGATTTCAGTTGTAAACTTTCCGCTTGTCGGCTGTTCATATGGAAGAAATGAACCAAGCGGAGGGGTGCATGTTTTATTGTTTCCGCGGTAACGTGCAAGGGTCGATGCGGTTTCCAGCGTGCCTGCTGACAATCAAAACCAATTTTTCAGTGCACTTGTCAAGACGTTTGACAGACTGCGTCATGTCAGATTCCGACACTTGGAAGGGGGGGAAAATAACTTTTTCTTTTTTCACCGAAAATCTCGTAAATGTTGCTCTTTGGCTAGCTGCTGTTATTGCAAAACTGCATATAAATAAAGGCTAGCTTGTCGAATATTCCTGTGGCAACTTGATTTAGATGACAAAATGAAACCAGTGGATGACGGGGCCGTGAATCACACAAGACTTTGTGCTTCACACGCCCACCGCTAGATGGCGCCAGCAAACATCTGGCCAATATCGATGCACATTGGTTTCCTTGCAGTGCAATGAGTTGATGGCGCTAATGAGCCACTAAGCTACTTTGCCAACCGCCAACAAAAGAACAAGGAAGGACAATACATTAGGTACAATCGTGTGTTACGCTCACGTTTTCAGTCTTTGCAAGTTTTGTTGAGAGCAAATATTATCCGTGTGTGCTTTTATACAGGGATCTACTGTATAAAAGCACACCTGGTATGTATAGGAGATGAAAAGGCCAAGCAGTGCAAGTGCGTGTAGATTAGCAGCGACCTCTCTCAAATGCCATGCAGTCATTTCCTTCATTAATATGAAAGTATGAGCTGTTAGGAGTCTGGCGTGCGATCATTTTTGGAGCCCCAAAAGCCAATGTGAGAAAGAATATAATATTTATAGCTACACGCACACACACATGCATGCGGCCCGCGTGTGCGTGTTGTGATACCTTACAGTTTGTAGGGAAGCCGCACACTGAAACAATTACAGGCCGGCATAAATCAGTTGAGCTCGGGCTTGGACAGTGAGAGGCTCCGCGGAGTCATTCTCTCTTCCGCAGACGACACATCGGAAACCGACGATTAAAAAATTGTCATCGCGGCCAAGCAGAGCTGCAAGTCAGCAAGAAAAGATCGAATATGAGGGCAAATGGACAAGCAAGATGAGCCTCATTATCAGGATGGTGAATCTTGTACCGCAGCAAGACTTCAGTAGGGGGCGACGCCATCCGACGGTCAGTCGCCTGGTGTTGATTTCCGCTACTTTGCTGACATCTACTGGTCAAAACAGGTCATGACATGTAAAGAACAAAACATGGAGCTCGTCAACAATGTAATTTTTTTTTAAAAGATGGATTTATCAAGTTTAAATAAACTTTTGGATGGTTTCTTAACAAGTAGAATTGAATTTAACTGCTTTCATGGAATTCTGAAAGTGTCATTAGTATTCCGTTTTTAAAGCTTTCTTACCAAGTAAAAATGTAACTGCATTTCTGAATTTGAGATAACTTTTTTTGTGGGCTATATTTCTTACCTTGGAAAGTATAGCTAATAGTTATATAATTTAGACTCCTCACCTCAAATGTAGAATGTGACAAATACTTTTTTGGGTATACATTTCTAAACCTAAAAGTATAATTAAACATCACACATCTTTCTTACCTTGAAAGTGAATTCTGAACAGGAAAAAAAAAAAAAAAAAAAAGTCAATAAAAACAAGAGTGCGGTACTGAGAATCCGGCTTTTGGTTTATTTAAATATTACATCTTGAAAAAGAGATGAAGCAAAACTCGATGCATGTGCGATTTATTACAAACAAACAAAAAAAAAAAAAAGTGAGCGTCAGCTTTGGTTACTGGAACTCGATCCTGACCTCGGTGAACGTGGGCTCCAACTTAACCGGATGTGTGGTGGTGTGCTCCCACAGCGCCTTCCTCTGCAGGAAGGACAAGTCGCAGCGGTCGCAGGGGTAGGTCTTGACCTTGGTGGCCTTGGCGGCGTGCGTGCGCCGGTGCTTCTTCATGTGGTAGGACAGCCGGAAGGCCTTCTGGCACACGTCGCACTTGAAGGGCTTCTCGCCGGTGTGGATGCGCACGTGCGACTTGAGGTAGCCCGACTGGATGAAGGCCTTGCCGCACACGTCGCACTTGTACGGCCGCTCGCCCGTGTGGTAGCGGTTGTGCAGCCGCAGCTCGTTGGCGGTGAGGAAGGTCTTGCCGCACACGGTGCACTGGTGCGGCCGCTCGCCCGTGTGGATGAGCTCGTGGCGCTTGAGCGACGTCTCCTTCATGAACTGCTTGCCGCAGACGGCGCACGGGTAGCGCACGCCGATGTGCACCTGCTCCACGTGGTTGGCCAGCTGCTGCTTGGTGCGGTAGGCCGCCTGGCACTGCGCGCACGCCCACGGACGCTCCTCCGAGTGGGTGCCCATGTGCACGGTGAGCTCCGACGCCGAGCGGTAGCACTTGCCGCACTGCCAGCACAGGAAAGGCCGCTCGCCCGTGTGCTTGCGCTGGTGCACCGTCAGGCAGTTGGACGAGCGGAAGCGCTCGGGGCAGGCGTCGCAGGCGAAGGGGAACTCGCCCTTGTGGATGCGCTGGTGGACGGCCAGGTAGGAGAGCTGCGAGAAGCTCTTGTCGCACTGCGCGCACGGGTAGGGCCCGGCGAAGGCGTGCTGCTTCTTGTAGTGCTCGCGCAGGCGGCGCAGCAGCGTGAAGCTCTTGTCGCACATGCTGCACGCCATGGGCCGGTGCATCAGCTGGTGCCGCTCGAAGGCCGCCTCGCTGCCCAGGATCTTGCCGCACTCCTTGCAGTACAGCGGGTCGTGGATCCTCTGGTGTACCTTCCACAACAGAGCCACGCATTTCATTCATTACGCCAAAAATTGTTAACAGACAACTGAACAACACTTGAGAAATTGTGCGTGAATGCTAAAAAGCTGATATGGAACTAAAATTTTGATAGGTGGATTAATGCTATAATAAATTATTTTGCATTATTAACACATTTGCTCCCCAAAACGTATAAGTACGTTCAATTTTAAACGTATTATGTGTCCCAAAGACGTATTTATACATTTTCTTATGCTAGAGCATACAGAAGGCTTTGATGCAGCCTCTCAACTGCAGAGAAAGGGTGAAAAATTGTAATAATTACAAAAACGGCCAACAGGTGGCAGCAGAGTATAAGAGATCAACCAGGGCCATGATGAAAACAAGCTGCCCCCCCCGCCCCAATTAATGTTTATTAACAAGTTATTTTTGTTCCTTTAGTATTTTTAGTGAATAGAAACCAACAAAACATCAATAATACCAATGAGAGGAATTGATGTTATACTCACCGACCTTTTTAAAAGTAATTCAGTCACTGGCTTGGTCATAGATTTCCAAAGTAAATGTTTGCAAATATCTTATTTTGATTAAAGTCAAAAGATAATCAGTTTACTCTGAAGAAAAATTACTGTTGAGAGACTTGGACAATTTTAGGTTAAACAATGGCTCGAAACGATTACTTGATTAAAATAGCTGTCAATTAATTTGATAATCCACGTTAGTAGAAAAATAAACAAAATTACAGAATTCATGGTTGGACTGGGAACAATATTAGACCCGGGAAAATTTTCATCCCGCACCTGTTCTGTGCTGAGGCCAAAACCATAAGCAAGATAAAAACATTGCTTTGGCACCATCTGATGGCATCTTTGTGCCAAGTAACTAAAAATAAAAATGTCCTTTAGCTGCCATTTTATGACCTGAGACTACTTGGTCCCCATACATTTAATCCATAGCATAAAAATGGCAGTAAAGTAAGAGCCACTGTTAACAGATGAGATCTCAGAATGTAAAAGCAAAAGCTGCCCCATAGCTAAAAGGCCGCCAGAAGTTGTGCGTGCGCCGGTCTCTCACCTTGAGCATGGTGAGGCTCTTGAACTCCTTGCCGCAGGCGCCGCACGTCATGACGTCGCGCAGGTCCGCCTTGCACACATTCTCCTGGTGCTCCTTGAGCGCCGACAGGAACTCGAAGTGCTTGCCGCAGTTGGAGCACCACATGGGGACTTGCAGCGGCTGGCCGTCGCCGTGGCTGGGCCCGGCCTTGGCCTCCTTCTTCCAGGAGCAGCGGGCCGTCTTCTTGTGGCAGATGGCATAGATCTGGTGGCGCTTGAGGCCGTGCAGGTGCTTGAAGCGCTTCTTGCAGTGCACGCAGTGGAAGGGCCGCTCCTCCGTGTGGCTCTGGACGTGGCGGTTCAGCGTCTTGACGTTGTCGAAGGAGCGCGCGCACACCGGGCAGGGTTTGGGGGCTTTGCCGGCCGCCCTTTGCGCGGGCGCCTCACCGGCGTCCCCCGGGCTCTTCTCGGCTTCGGCCAGTATCTGCGCCGCGCTCTTGCTGGCCTCCTCGCGGACGCCCTCGTGGCCGTGGATGATCTGGTGCTTCTTGAGCGTGTCGCGGTACTTGAAGCCCTTGTCGCAGCCCACGCAGATGAAGGGGCGCTCCTCCGTGTGCGAGCGCAGGTGCTTGTCCATGTCGGCGCTGTACGGCAGAGCGCGGCTGCAGATGGGGCAGACTTTGCCGTCGACGGGCGCCGCCGGCTGCGGATCTTCGCGCTTTTCGTCCTCGGGCCTCTTGAGCTCTTGACTCTTGCAGAACTCCTTCTGGTGTCGCTTGAGGACGTAGCGCGTCTTGAACCTCTTCTCGCAGAAGGAGCACTCGTGCGGCCGGTCGTCTGAATGCGACGTCATGTGGCGATCCATGTCCACTTGCCGCGCAAAGAACTTGCCGCAGAGGGCACAGTTTTTGTTGTCCGACATCTCCACCGCGTCGGGCTCCGCCGGCGCCGCCTCCTCGTTGACGCCATCATCGTCCCGCTCGTGGACGCGCATGTTATGGCGTTTCATGTCGTACTGGTCGCGGAAGCGCTTGTCGCAATTGTCGCACTTGTACTTCAGCTCGCGGTTCTCAGAGTGCGTCTCGTGGTGCCGCCTCATGGCGGCGGCGCGCAGGAAGCTCTTGCCGCATACCGGGCACGTCTTGCTGGTCGGGTGCTTCTTCCTCTGATGCTTTACCGACTCGGCGGAGGCGTTGTCGCCCTTCTCAGCTTCTGCCGCTTTCCTCTTCAGCTGCAGACGCTTGCTCTGCTTGAGCGGCTGGAACGCCGCCGGTTTCAACGAGTCGTCATCGTCGTCGTCCGCTTCCTCGGCCTCCTCGTCCCCGTCATCCTCTCGAGGGGCAGGTTCCATCAAGTCCGGTGTCTGTTCGATGCGTATGTAGTCCAAGAGCGTGACCATCTCGCCCTCCACCTGCACAGTGACGCATCCCGCTATCTGCTCGGCGGGCGGCTGCAGCTGCACGTGGTCGGCGTTGATCACCACCTTCTCCAGCTGGGGGAGGGCCAGCGAGGACAGGATGCAGTTCCCAAAGGAAGACAGGATGCTCTGAGAGTCGTCTAGTTGGGAGGCTAACCAACACAAGCGTCATTATTATTATTATTATTTTTTTTTTTAAGGGGCGGTTACGCCTACCAAAGTGCCTCACCGGTGAAATCAAAATGTCTGAGCGCTGTGTGATGTAAGAGTGCTGCTTTCAAGTGAGGCAGGTCTGGAACCGAGTGGACACACTCATCCAGGGCCTCGGGGGCGGCGCTCAACATGGCGGCGGTCTGAATAAGACACACACAGTAATCCCAATGTATCACATGATAATTGTCTAATAAATAATCAATCTCACAACATTGCCTGTAAAAACAGATGATTTGATTTTTTATTTTTTTTAATGTGACAAAGCCTATCTGCAACTTTCACTACCTTGGGTGCTCATTTGAGAATGGCAAAATTGCTGTGTGCACACCTGATTATTGTTGTAGTAGGGGTGTTAAAAAAATCGATTCGGCAACATATCGCGATACTACAGCTCACAATTCTCGAATCGATTCAATAGGCAACCGAATCGATTTTTAAACATCCATTTTTGATGGAAAAATATTCAACAAAACGTCTTACTTAGGGTTAGGATTCACACCTTAAGGATGGAAGAATGTTATATTAATGGAACATTAAGCCTTAATATTTTATTTCAATGCTGTTCACACATGAAACAGATACAGTGGCTCACAATTATGACTGAAGTTTCAGATAAATAAATAATACCTTTTAATACAAATATTACAGTGTACATGCACAAGTTTACTGAATAGTATTTTCTAAATTTGAGTAAAAAAAATCGCGACAATCGATTTACAAATTTGTATCGGGATTAATCGGTATCGAATTGAATCGTGACCTATGAATCGTGATACGAATCGAATCGTCAGGCACTAGGCAATTCACACCCCTATGTTGTAGTTTGTGTTTTAATCAATTTAGGAGCAGAGAAGTTTCTTTCACATGAGGCCCCACTAACTGGATTAACTCATGTCAGTTTGTTAAGCCTAAATAGTAGACGAAAACTCCACCAGCAGGTTTTCATATAACAAACATTAATTAAGGAAGCCCTTTATGGTTTACAACCATCTCATTGGCATATTCAGTTAGCTTTCCTACCTAATATTTCTTGTAATGTCACCTTTTTTGACACAAACAGCATCGGTCCAACTTGGGGAAATAAATGCCTCGTATTGTGCTTGAGTACTTGCTGTTTATGATGGCGCAGCTCATGAGGGTGGGGTGACGGAAGAAACGGTTCTGTGTTTGTGTGGAAAGGGAGCGTCTGCATTCAAAACAAGCGCAACACTTCCTCGCGTTTACACTACAAGGGTACCTCAAGCTCGTTCGCTACAAGGCAAAATGCTTAGTATGCAAATGCGCTGACATGATATGCAATTTTATGTTTCCAGCACACATGCATTTATAAAACGTGGCCATTCTGGTGCTGTAGCTTTCTTTGACATGTACGACATTCATTTGGAAATGATGAATGAATGCTCATTTGGCCGTGGTTCTTTTACCTGCTGGAGGTCCGGCACTGGCAGAACCTTCTCCAACTTGGAGAGGAAGTCCAGCATGAGCACCTGCAGAGCACTGTCATACTCCGTTCCAAAGGCGGAGGGAAACGCATCCTTGAAAGGGATGGATTGTTTGAAAATCAGACCACAAAAATATCATTCTCTGTCCGACATTTTGACAACAATCGAAAAAACCTGAAAGAACTTGTTCCTCTCTTCAGGGTCTTTCAGGATCAGCTCGATCTGATCCACAAAGTTGGATTCGGGAAACTCTACATCAGCAAAGCACGGCTGAAAGACAAGCGTGAGTGGTTTGAGTGGACAAATAATAAAAGACGCTCATTGGATTACAATTTAAGATGCCAACCTGAGCTGCCCATGTTGATATGAGGCCCTTAATTCGGCTTAAATGCGACTCAATGGTTTCCCTCTCTGGGTTCACCTCCAATCGACACAATTCCAGAACCACCTGCAACACACACCACATCACTCATGCATCGCTTGAGTTAGACAGAGGTAGGAAACCCTGCCTGGTCTTCGTCAGCCACCAGTCTTGCCTGGTTTCGGTGTCTCCCTCAACCAACACACCTGATTCAATTAACAGGAAGCTTGCTAATGAGCTGATCATTTGAGTGAGCACGAGGACCAGGGTTCCCTATCCCTATATTAGACACTCACAGCCACAAGTCAACCAAATGTCATCCTTCTTGTACCCTACCCGTGCCCGAAGACCTAGCAGTAGTTGCGCCTTCTGGTCAGCATTCAAGAGCTCGGGTAAAATGTCGGTGACAGTGCTGACGAACTCCTCCACCGTGCCGTAGTCCCGCACGTCGCCACGCTGTACCACCTGCCACATGGCGGCAGACACCAGGCGCAGAGGTGGGATGAAGAGCCGCAAGGAGGGCAGCAGGAGGGGAGCATCTGGACGTACATCATAGAAACAACATTTCCTTATTATAGCCATCTATTTCTATACTGTTTGTCTTCATTTGGGTTATATTTGTGTTATGGATTGTTCGCCAGTCAATCATAAGACACATAGAGACAAACATTCAACATATGAACAATTTAGAGTTTTGGGAGACAGGAAGCCGAAATTTGAACCACAATGTTTTCATTGCAGAGGTGGGTAATCCAGGTCCAGAAAGTAAAAACCCTGCCACAGTTTGGCTTTAGCCACAGGTGCATCTAATCAACCAGCAGGTAAACAAGTTACTTACCAATCGGTCAAGTAGAACCTCCTGTGACTAAAGCCAAACTGTGGCAGGGTTTTTACTTTCTGGACCTGGATTACCTACCTCTGTTTCATTGTTAGTGTTATGTGTTTATAAAAGTCGGCAGGAAGCCATTGCTGTTGCTGCCCTCAGGAACACATAAAACGTCGTAATTTTAACCTACGGGGACAAACGTCACTTTTGTGCGTCAAAAGTTGGATGAAACTGTGACGCAATTTGCCACTTTAGCGTGACAAAACTCGTTTTTGTGTGTCCCCGGGGCTTCACTTTAATAGTGAAGTTAACAATTAACGACATTTTTCTTTCATAACTTACTTAAAAAGTTCTGAAAGAAAATGTTTCCGGTGAAGTCCCAAAACGTAGGAAAGATTAGAATCAGTAGATAAAATGACATGGTTGCTGGATTTCCTCGAGTTCAGCCAGACTGCGTTGAAATACATTTCAATATACTGTACCATATAAAGTGAGATGACTTGTAGCATACCGGTAACTACCGTCGCTCAGCGTCTCCCAGCTAAGTGAAAGTATACGTTAGCTCGCTGCACGAAACTAGCGCCATCTCAGCGGGCTACGCCATGTTACGAATCAGACGCACACACGGTAAAAGTAAACCTCGAAAACTCGCCCAGAGTGATACATTTATAATTTATGTTCGTTTTACCGTTGTCGTTGCGGTGTAAAGTGTCCATGTTTGTACGGAGGTCTTTGAAAACGCGAGGAATTTGAGTTAGGGGTTCGATTGTGACTCGACGTTCGCCCGGCCCTGCGGTGCCAGTTGGCAGGGAGGGAAAAGGCGGCTCGATTTTCTTCTCTCCCAACTCCGCAGGCGTCGTTCTTCTTCGAGGATTTCTGTCGTCTTCAGTCAGCTGTCCCTTAGCATTATAACGTTAGTAATTGTCGATTAGGGATTTATATTCTAGCGTTTGCATTGGAATGAACGCCCCACGATGCGTTACATTAGCAAACTTTCTAGCCACTCGCTAAGGAAGAAAAAAAAAAAAAAGCGAAGCAGGCTTCTTCTTCGCTTGGGATTCATGCGGTAACGTGAACAAGCACTTCCCTCTACAGACAATTTGGAGTATTGCAGCAACTAAAGCCAATTCTAATTAAGTTAAGAAAAATGGAAAGCTACTTCTAAAGCAGTATTTAACAGCCACCAAAGGCAGGGTGCAAAAATAAAAAGCAGATCTTACTCTCAAGGATGTTGGACAAAAAGGAATGGAGAAAGCGGAACTAGGTGAAAACAAGGAGGAGGTATGGAAGGCAATACATAAGTAGGTTTCCGACAAAGAAGGACGAATGTAAGGATGTCAAGATAAAAAAATAAGATAGAAAGATAAGAGGGAAGGTGGTCAGGAAGGAAAATAGGTTAGAAAGGGAGTGGGGAAGTATGAACAAAACAAGGAAGGCAGGAAACAGGTCAGAAAGAAAGACTATTAAAAAGCCGGTATGTTGCATAATACCTGCCTTTGAAATATTAATTATTCGTCATTGTTTCCGATAGGTGACATCATGCATGGAAAAATGATAGAATGCAACATATAGATGAAAATGTGGTCATTTATTGTCTGTCCACATAAACATGGAACATGTAGCACGAGTTGAACATTCCTCTTTGCTGCTGTTCGACTCAACTTGTACACTATACATCTTCTCCAAGGCAAGAAAAAAAGGTCCCTTTGAGTGTGTGGTAAATTCATTTTCCCGCTCAAAATTCTAAAAGTGAAGCCCTGTGAATATTTTCCTTATGTATTCACAGGGCTCCACTTTTATTGACTGTCATCATTTAAAGGGGCGGGGGGTGTTGTAATAAAGCTGTAACCTAATATTCCAGCAGGCAAAGTAAGAGCGGGACAAACGACATGAAAAAGAGACAAAGAAAGCGCATTACCAACAACGAGAAGAACCATGCAGGCCCACACGGACGCAGCTATAGTACCACTTCTAGCAATACCATCGAGGCACCAGCAGAGGCGCAAGCGAGCAAACCTTATAGCTGCAAATGGTACACATCGCCTCCGACCAAAAGGGGGCGATGTTCTACAAGAAAGAGTACTAAACTCTCAAGCTGCAAAGACTCGCCGGCGCCTCTGCAGGTGCAAAAGCTGTAATGCGACAAAGCAGTTTTTTCTGATAAACTGTTTGATTGTGCAGAGTAACACAGAGTAACAGTGCTGACATCATTAGAAAACATTTAGACAATTCCATTCAAACAGTGAGCATTCAAGAGAAATGGGTAGCTTTTCTATTACAAAAATACTTAAAAATAGTTCATTCTTCCCTTTACTTCAGTCATTTATCCTCAATGCAGGCTCTTTTCTGCTGTTGAAATAGTACAAGGAAATATACACTCTTATTGAAATATTGCTTCTTATAGAATTCTTTTCATATGCATAACAACAAAATAGATGAAATTTAAATCTAATGGGCTTTAAGTATGAAAATAAATAATATCGGATTTCTGCAAATATTTACATAATTTAAGTTCCTACAGTAAATAAACTATTTAGTCAGTACTGCTCTATTATGTTTTTGGTTGTTTGCTGGACGGGTCACGCTGCATATTTTGTCATTTTTAATTTAACTTTTTTTGTAGCTCTACTTGTGATCTCCATTAAATTCTACATTGCACATTTTGAAAAAAACAAAAACAAAAACAAAAACAAAACCAAAAAAAAAAAATAAGAATTTCTTTGTTTTACTTCCTCTTTCCTGCATCCACTTCATTATAAGGTGCACCTGCTGATCAAGTCTTGTATTTACCATCACATTTCAATCCCCTGAAAATTTCCCGCAAAAGCAAGACGGCAGTCGGCTACAAATGTGCAACACGCACGCGCACATTCAAGCCAGAGACGACAGAGTTGACCATGAGACATGAGTGCTTCTATTTACACTTTGCATTATTTCAGCGGCGTCCGCCACTTCCTCAGTGGGAAGGCTGTGCATAAAAGGGCCTCATGCAAAAAAATCGGGCTGGGAGGATTTTGGTAACACAGTGTCCCAGATGCAGAAGGTTTAGCCTGAAAAGGTTCCTTTTGCTGGCTTTGCTACTAATCACTCGTGCGCTCACACGGTCCGACGGTCACACCACTGAGCCTTTGGAGGTGGACAGGTGGATGGAGTGGACGCGAGAGGCCAGCGTCTTCTCCAGGTCGTGCAGGATGTCCGAGCAGAGGGCGGCGGGGGTATCAGGGGAGGAGGGGCCCGGCGGCGGGGGCTCGTACAGAAGCTGCTTGAAGTTGTCCAGCTCCACCAGCAGCGCCATGTTCTTCAGGAAGTAGCCCTCGATGAAACGCGTCAGCTCTGAGGCGCCCAGGAACTGCACGGTGGACACAGGAAGAAATACATTTCAGGATATGAAATTAGAAATTGGATTTATGGGAGAAAACAGGCCGGGGGTGGGGAGTAGTGATATAATGAAAATTCATTCAATCAGTACTTATGAAGTCCTTTTTAACCTTGTCATAGAAATTGTAATGTGTACGGACATTTTTGTCTTTTATAAAAATGTTGTAATGCGAGAGTTTTTCTTGAAAATATACAACTTCTTATTCCGGAAAAAATAAAATGTTTTCTCGGGATGTAACGATATCCAAACATCATGATACGATATCACGATATGAAGGTCACGATACGATAATTATCACGATATTGTGGCGGGGTTGGCGAAATTAAATAAAAAAAGATCACAATATTGTAAAAAAAAAGAAAAAGAGCTCATACTAAACAAAAGCACAATATTGTGCTTTTGTACATAACAGCAATGCATATAAACCACTAGGGATGGGTGAGTACCGATACCAGGTATCGGTATCGGGCCGTTACCAGCCTTTTTTCAAGTACTCGAGTACTCGTGACGCCGACGAGTACAAGCGACTGATGCCAGAGGGGGGAGACGTTGAGTGAGTCCTCCATGCCTGTAGCTGGCGCTAGCCTGCAGCAGTTTAAAACCATGGCAAATCATGAGGATCACTTCCTGTTTTGACAATGAACCTACAAGCATGTCTGTTTTTCACCAAAAGTTCACCGGTTTGGAAATACGTCAAAATTGTGAATCCTAAACTAAAAGAGCATTTTTGTGCTTTATTTTGAGTGTTAAGACTATTGAAGTGTGACTGTGCTGTTTTTTTTGTCAGAATTAAAGGAAATATATTTGTTTAAAAATATCTTTTAGTGATTTTTTTTTATTTGTCAAAATGTACTACTGGTATCGGCAGTTGGTATCGGTGATTACTGAGGGTCTGAGTATCGGTATCGGTCTGGAAAAAAGTGGTATCGACAATCCCTATAAACCACCTACAATCTCTAATAGCAATATTGAGGCACTTACTTGCTAATGCAAGCACACATTGATCGCTTCACAAGCAAATTAGGTTCCCCTTCATCTGACAATTAGCATAGATTTTAAAGATAGAAGGCCAAAATATCCCTAATGAAAATTAAATTGCACTAATAAAGTAGCCACTAGAGGGTGCTCAAATTGCACAAATGGAAATCAACCTGACTTTTTAAACAGATGTGTTCCTTTTAAATATTGTGAACATAAGGACAATGATATTGTGGCAGTTTTAATATCACGATATTGCCCTTATCATTACATCCCAAATATTTTCTTGAAAATATAAGGGTTGTTTTATTACAAAAAATAAAGGTTGGAATACAACCATATATTTATTGAAAAAAAAACAAAACAGACTTAGACTTCAAGCTGATATGAATCCAATTTCCAAATCTACAATTTCTCCCTAAATGATTCTAAAGTGAAAGATATTTTTAATGCTAACAAAGGTTGATTTTGGATGTTGTCTGACCTTGGCGTGCTTGTAGAGGTCCACGCAGGTTTCAGTGGTGATGTTCTTGGAGCAGATGATCTCACAGTGTCTCTGAAGGGCCTCGAGTTGGAAGAACTTGGAGGCAGACAGTAGCTGCGCAAGACATGCAACAAATGTTAGCACCAGTTAGCACATGCTAACCTAAACAAAATGCCTCTTACCTCCATGACTTCGGTGTTGCGTATGTGCAAGAACTCAGTGCCTCCACAGTAAAGATACTGCATGACCAACTGCAACATTGGACAGAAAAAAAAAAAATCACAAAAACAAAATCAGCATTTCTGTATGTTAGTGTGACTTCTTGTTCCCACACTGCCTCCTGGTGGTTTGGAGTAAGTCTTACATGGAATATGTTATACTTGACGTGGCTTATTTCGATGCAGGTGTTCTCGGCTGCCGGTCGGTTTTGCAGTAAAGACTTAAACCTGAAAGTATTTGATCAAATTTTTAAAGCTTTTATAAATGATAATGTGCAAAAAAAAGAAAAAAAAAACTTTACCTGGGTGATGCGGTGAAAAGCAGAACTTTGTGTGCATAAAAGGGTTTCCCCTCCACCAGGAAGGTGACGTCTGACATCTCCTTGTTGTTGAGGAAGTGCGGGTCTGCGGATACGACCACATAAAACGCCTCATTAGTCATCTGATCTGAACGTTGAGTGCAGCACCGGATTCAACTAACATGCTCCTTCATTACACGGCTTGCCAAGTGGCTGACACGGATGCTTTATGAAAACACAACAGTTTGAATATTAAAGCTGCGAGCAGTGACTAAACACCTATGAACGTCTTCTCTGGCCTTGTGCTGTTTCCTGTTTTAGAGTGAGTCATCAAACTTTTCCACCATGTTCCGCCAACACAAAATTAAAAAATAAAAATAAATAAATAAAAAATTCTCACCCATCTGTCTTGTAAAGTGAGACAAATTTGGTTGAATGTTTCGGAGGAGTCTTGAAGGACCCAGAGAAATGATCGACATGACCCTAAAGTGCTCACGTTAAGCAAAATGGCAGATTCCTGTATTTTTGGCCATGGCTTCTTGAGACTTTTTTAAAATGTAGTCATTTTTACTACGAAAAACAGGGAGAAAAACATTAATTGAAAAAAAAACCAACAAAAAAACAGGAAGATTTTTTTTTCCAAAACCAGAAAAATAATTATTCCGAAAAACATTATTAAAAAAAAAAAAAAAAAAAAAAAAAAAAAAAAAAAAAAAACAGGAAAAAAATGTATTGCAAAAAAACGAAAAAAATATTCAGAAAAACAGGGAGAAAAACATTATTTAAAAAAATGGAAAAAAAATATTCCAAACAACAGAAAAAAAAAAAATTTCCATAAAACAGAGCACCGACTTCTGTTCTTTGAAGTAATTATTTTTTTTGGACCTCTGAACTCCAAGTGACTTTTTTCAGACCACTGACTTGTATATATGACTGGATAGCCGATAGCCCATACACGTTAGTGCAAGCCATTGAAGTCACAGGGCGGCCATCTTGTTACTCCCACCTCGCAAGCAGACGACTGTATAAACTATACGGTATACAGATGAGACATGCAGCTCGTAGGCAGTTAGTATAAGGCCGGAGGCGGGGTGGGTGTTTTGTTCAGTTTTTTGTTGTTGTTTTTTTTTCCCTTGTTAATAAAATAGTGACCACCCCGGCACACCCCACCCCGCTTCTGGCCTTATACTAACTGCCTATGAGCTGCATATGTCTCATCTGTACGTATACCGTATAGTTTATACAGTAGTCTGCTCGCGACGTGGGAGTAACAAGATGGCTGCCCTGTGACTTCAACGGCTTGCACTGGCGTGTATGGGCTATCGGCTATCCAGTCATATATACAGGTCAGCGGTCTGCAACAAGTCATTTGGAGTTCAGAGGTAAAAAAAAAAATAAATTACTCTGAAAAACAGAAGTTGGTGCTCTGTTTTTTGGAATAATTCAATAAGTCCAGGGGGTTGTTGTTACAATGAGACTCTTTTCAACAGGAGGTGGTACTACAGCACAGCCATTACTTTTTTCTTGGACTTTTTCAAACTGCATCCAGCTGGTGAGCACTAGAGAGCAGCTTTATTCATATTTGCAACAACAAAAAAAAAGTCAATACTAATGGTGGAAAATAAATGCAATTTTGTTACAAAAGAGCGCAGTGACATTCCGTATGCATTAGCGGGGAGCTTTCACCATCTTCAAAGCTTTTCAACATTTGACGGAAAGCTCAAAATAAATATCTTAAAATGGTTACAGGATTTGATGAAAGCATTTTGAGGGCGTCACCTAAACGCGAGGTCTGCTTCTTCTTGATCTCGGTCAGCTTGGGGATGGGGAACGGACCGTAGCACTGCGTGAAGATGACAGACAGCTGCTGGCTGATCACCTCGTTCTACACACGCATGCACACACGCACACACAATTCAAAAGTTAGTTAGGAAGGACAGGTTGGCCACCATTCAATGTTCACTTTGGTCGACACAGTCTGCTTGCATCGGGGCCAAAAGTTTGCGACTTTTTTCCATAAACAGTTATGATTATTAATAGTGTAAAAGTAGGACTTCTTAATGGTATAAACAGGACTTTTTCTTGTAAAATTATATAATTTGACCAGTAAAATTCTTACAGTTTTTCAGTCTTTTCTCTGAAACGAATGACTTTTTCTCTCACACAATTATAGTGTTTATTCTTGAAAAATCATGACTTATTACTAAAAAATAGGGGTGTCAGGCGATAAATTTTTTTAATTGTAATTAATCGCATGACTTCAATAGTTAACTCACGATTAATCGCATGTTTTAAAAAAATCTGTTCTATATGTACACTAAAATATTTTTTCCTAAATTTTCATACCCTTAACATAAAAGTGGAAAAAAATGTTAAATAGAAATATCGCTGCATCTTTTAGTGATTGATACAGTATGATAATGTGTGTTTAGGTCATTATCTGCCACTAGATGGCATAATTAGATTTTTAAGACATTGGTGACATCTCAGTGCATTTTTCTTTTCATATTTAGAGCTATTTAATCTTTAACTTGTGAAATTCTGCACATTTTTAAAACTGTAAATTACAACTTGACACCAGTCTTCACAAACATATGCATTATTATTATTATTAAATTTATTCCTGCCAAATTTTGACGTAGACGTGTCTGCTGCACTGCGACTGGAATTCTTCCAGTACAGCCTTTTCCAAGTAAGGGGCGGTCATTAATCGCACGCTAAGAAAATTTGTGGCATTAAAGGAACTTTAACTCTTTGACCACCAAAAAAAAAAGTTTAATAACGATGAGTAAAATCACGATGTATGCAGCCATAAACGTTAAATGACGTCATCTCGTTTTTTGTGTGTTTTTTTTCCCTCCTTAATCAATGTTAAGTGCAATGTCAAAGTGCAGTGCTGCCTGGTCAGTGGGTTGTGGAATCAAAACCACCAACTAACTATGGCCAGCAGATGGCAGCATTGTGTATCTTTTCAATGGGCTGCCGATGTATGGAATTACAATGAAACATGACGGAATCTGATGAAATCTAACGAATGCTCGTAATCGGCAAAATCGGCTGGCACTGTGTGTTTTTTTTTTGATAATGTGGCAGTAAAAGAGTTAAATTAACTCAAAATTAATGACTATTTTTTTTTGTTTTTTTTTGGTCAAAGCATTAAAGCAGGAGAGGACCTTGCAGGTTCTGAGGATGCGGAACATGAGCGGCAGGCCGTGCGTGAGCAGTTCCTCGGTGTACTCGTCCTCTCGGATGCAGCTGAAGTCCTTGAGCAGACCCTGGATCAGCGGACGGCGCTGCTGCGCCAGGCCCGTCCGCAGCGACTCCAGCCACGTGTGCAGCGTCCACGGAACGCCTGGCCGCGACAATCACAAACACATGCTCATAATCGACGCACACGCGCAACAGCGGAGCACTGTCAAGGGCGGCCATGTTTCCATCACTTGATGATATTGGCGACTGAATGTGAGTGGAATTAATAGCAGGGGAGTCCAAAAGTTTTTTTATTTTATTTTATTTTTTTTAAATGACAGCAACTTCCTCAACATCCCAATCAAGATGGCACACCAGCCAATTTATGGACAACAATCAACGATCCTGACCTCGGTAATGTATTTAAAAAAAAAAAAAAAAAAAAAAAAAAAACAGTGCCCGTATCCAATGTTAATTGCAGTTTTAATTCAACTAGTGGCAAGTTCACTAATACAATCTATTTAAGGCATATCACTTGGGCAGCCCAAAAAAATAAAAATAAAATAAATAATGATACAAACAAATTTAATTTACCATAAATATCCTATCATTAACAAACTAAAATAGAAATAAATAAATAAATAAATAAATAAATAAATAAATAAATAAATATTGGAAATTCCACTTAATGTAGTAAAAACACGAAAATCTTTTGAATGGTCACTTAATTGACAGCATTTGGTAATATATCTAAATGAAGAACATTTCCAAATGGTTAAACCTTTGGAATTAAGGATTTTTTTTGTCGTTTTAAAATTAAGAAAAGACAAAAAAAAAATAATCTTTATCGGTTAAAAATGATGTTTTACATTTATAGAAGATGAAATACTGACAGGCAGTAAATATCCATCCATCTGTTTTCTTAACCGCTTGCTCCTCACAAAGGTCGCAGGGGTGCTGGAGCCTATCTCAGCTGGCTTCGGGCAATAGGCGGGGTACACCCTGAACTGGTTGCCAGCCAATCGCAGGCAGTAAATATTTAGGAGGAAAAAAACGTTTGCCCGAGTGGGAGAAAATATACATTTAATGACAATAAAGTCATTATTATAACAAGAAGGAGAAAAATGTGACTCTAAAAAACTTTGCCTCCCCAAATGAATGAGAGAATATTCCAATAAAGTGGACGTGAGTGTCGCTGATGTAAAGCTGGAGAATGAAGTGAAGTGAAATGCGGCATAGTGACGGCAACTTATTGATGATATGCGGTGACAGCGGTGCCTTGACTTACAAGTTGAGTTCATTTTGTGACCATGCTCGTATCTCGAACCATCTTTAATTGTCTGTCTGCATGTGTTTCTGCCTGCCTATAGCCTTTTACATCATTTGTTAGCAATAAGCTAAACGAAAGTGTTCATTATCACTCTCAGGTCAAAGCAAAAAAAAAAAAATGTCCCTCATATCAAGAGACACCCTGCATGTTATAGTGTAGTATGCGTGAAAGCGCGTGCATGCGTGACGACAGCTGCGAGTGAGTCTGACCTAAGCTGCGGATGTCGATGGTAATGTCCACATGGCCGTGCTCGGCGCTATGGTACATGGCCTCTTTCAGGGCGCGCAGCTTGGCCTTTCCTGTTGGCAGCGTCCCGCCGCCACCGCCGCCGTTGGCCTGCGGGGCCGAAGCCTTCTGCGTGCATGTCGAACCCTCGGCCAGGATCTCCTCCAGCGAAAGAACGTCGCCCTTGTCCTTCTCCGACTGGGACAGGAGCTTCCGGAACACGTTCCTACAAACGTTGTCATTTGAGGAAAATCAAGGCGGTGAAAAAAAAACTTGGAATTTCAAGATGAAAAGAAAAGAATTGTAAATGTGTGAATATGAATAAGCAAAAGAATTGAGACAATATAGACTTAATAATTATAGTGTTGTGGAATCATTTATAGAATTTTTACATGTTATTTCAAGAATAAAATCTCAATATTGCAAGAATTATATTTTATGACAATATATACCCAAATAAACACATAGCTCTATATATTATGGAAAAAATTAACAAGAGTAAATCAGAGTATATTATGGGATTTGGTTACATTTTTTACAAGAATATATACAGCATATTGTTTAAAAAAAAACTAAATGAGAAAGCAAATTTAGAATATTACAAAAATCTTTAATGAGGAAAATCAGAATATCATAAAATAAACCACTTATGGGGAAAAAATATATATACAAATGCTAATTTATTCTTGATTTATTAAAGAAAATTTAAAAAATTCCAATATTACAATATATATATATATATTTAATAAATAAAACTAATAAAAACTAACAGAACAACCACCCTGAAAACTAATTAAAACTACATTTAAAAAACAAAACCTAAAACGAAATAAAAAATAAGTAAAATGAAAATTCAAAAAATTAATAACCCTGATTGGGGGGTAGGGGGATTTAAATAATTAAACCCAAAATAATCTTCAAAAAAACACTGATAAATATTTTATATGGTTTCCACAAAAACAGATGGAAAAAAAAATTAACCCAAAAAAATAAATAAATACATTTATACATATAAATATATATTCATACATTTACAACGTTAGAAGAATATTGATTTTATGAGAAATTGAATAATATTGAATAACTATACACATACATACATATATATATATATATATATATATATATATATATATATATATATATATATATATATATATATATATATAATATTGAAATAATGGAAATTTTTGCTGACGATCAATTGGAAGTTATTACAAGGACTGTTAAGACAAGCGACATATCAAAGTACAAAGTAAAAAAAAACAAAAAACAAAACAAAACATGACCAACCTGTGTCCGTGCGCCGCCGCCAGGCTGAAGGAGTTCATGTCGCCGAGCGGCGCCGACGAGATACCATTGCGACACGTCGTGCCGATCATGGGGTCGGCGCCTCGCTCCAAAAGGAGACTCACCAGCTCAAAGTTGCCTGCTCACCACACACACACGCGCACGCACGGTCACATTGAATGTGTATGGCTTGGCCTGGTGAGTAACGTGGGTGTCGATAAATGAGATTGTAGAACCGGCAGCCTGTTCACTTGTTAACCTGTTAGCCAGTTTGTATGTTGAGTGGCATGGAGAAAAATAAAAAAATTAACGAGGCATGTCCGTGTGTTGGCACGGAAGAGAAACGCCAAACGTTTCTCTGGCCAGCGTGCCAGAAAGTGTCATGTTTTGCGATATTGTGGTGTGTACCTGCGGCAGAGGCCAGCTGCAGCGGCGTCTCCGTGTAGTTGTCGGCCCCGTCCTGCAGCGAACCCTCCACGCCGGCGCTGTTGTCCAGCAACAGCTGAGGTGGAAACGAGGAGGTCGAAGGGGACGGGACGGTTGCAAAATGGGGGTCAGAGGAGAGAAAAACAAAAAATGGACATTTTTCCACATGGATGAAATATTCGGCAAGCACTGCCATCAGTGTGTATGGAATTATGGATACACAATGAGATGATTTGGAATACACACATGAATCCATATAGAATACACTTATGAATGATTGCAGTCCTAATTCATTTTTTATTTATTTTTTTAATGTTTTCGGGGGGAGGGGGCGGGGCGTCAACTACCTGCACGACGGACGCGTGTCCGTGCAAGACGGCGAACGTGAGCGGCGTCCCGCCGCGTGCGTCGGGGTAAACGGACGGGTGCTTTTGCACTGTGGCAGGCACCTGGGAAGTCACATCGCATAAATTAACGGTGGCCAGCTGGGGGCGCTAGCAACCCGGCCACAAGCAGAGCTGTTGCAAGAAGGTTCTTCGTGCGCATTAGATTAGCGGAAAAAGCGGTTGCCAGGGGTTACGGCTACTTTATGGTGTGTTATTGAGAAAAGGGCAGAGCTAAAAATGTTAGCGTTGCTAAAATATGTTAGTACTCATCAGTTAATAGCAGGCGATACCATGCCGTGTATTTCAAGCCTCGCTAATTAAAATACTGACTTCCTTTGTGTTTTGGGGCAAGGATTTTAGCCCTTTTTTGTGGCTCTAGTCATGATAAACAGGCCTACCAAATTTCACATTGCTTGGTAAAACTAGGTGGTAGGGAATTAAAAATGAATTAGAAATAAATAATAATCCAAGGGTCAAGGATCGCTGGAAATGACCGCTTCAATGGTCCATTCAAAGCAATGTGGCAGACTTTCTGTGTGTTTTTGTGCATGGCTTCATGGGACTTTTTGTGGATCTAGTCATGATAGACATGACTACCAAATTTCATGTTGTTTTCTTTTTTTTTTGGGAAATCCAAGGGGCAAGGATGTCAATTACTTTAGATGGCCTTGTCGAAGCAATATAGCTGACTTCATGTGTCTTTTTGAGCACGGCTTCTTAAGACTTTTTCGTGAGTCTGGTCATGATGGACATTTTTACCAAATTTCACTTTGCTAAGTAAAACTGTCTTCACGGGCTGAATTTATTTTTAAAAAATCCATAGTTCAAGGATCTCTGGAATTTGCCCTTAAGATGACCTCTTCAAAGCATTATAGCTGACTTCCTGTGTCTTTTTGAGCACGGCTTCTTAAGACTTTTTCATGGGTCTGGTCATGATAGACATTCCTACCAAATTTCATTTTGCTCAGTAAAACCGTCTTCAGGGGCTCAATTTATTTTAAGAAAATTCATGGTCCAAGGAATTCTAGGGTTTACTCTTAAAATAGCTTCTTCGGCGCAATATGGCTGACTTCCTGTGTTTTTTTGAGCATGGCTTCTTAAGACGATTTCTTGGGTCTGGTCATGATAGACATTCCGACCAAATTTCACTTTGCTAGATCAAACTGTTTTCGCAGGCTGAATTTCCACAAAATTGTGAGTGATTTCAATGCATTCCGGGTAACCTGCTGCTTACAACAGGTGACATCACAGTGGAGTTGACAATGAGGTGACAACATTTATCCCAAAGGACGCTCGTGCACAGACTCGTTAAGCACGCTTGTTGATTAAACGTGCGGCGTGCTCGCTGGACTGCGGCGGTGAGTCACACGCTCTCTCCAGGAACGGCGAGCATGCATTATTGATGAGCGGCAAAACAAACAAAAAAGCCCCGCAGAGGAGCCACGGCAACATCATGATCATGCTGCACTTTAAGCGATGGCTTATCGCTTGAGCGAGCGGCGTGGCGGAGCACAATAGCAGTAAGCGGGAAGCGGCAAGCAAGCGCGGCCACAAGTCACTCACCTCGCTGTTGATGTCGGCGCCGGCGTCCAGAAGCATTTGGACCATGGCCTCGTCACCGCGCACGCACGCGTACATCAGAGGGGTCATTCCCTAAAACACAACACAAGTGCACACGCACACATTCACACAATTACTGAATTAAACACAACAATACTATGACATTTTTAAAGGCACAATGATAGATGGACTGATTTTCTATGTTACAGTCTGCTTGCACTGCAGCCAAAAATGTGATAAAATATTTTAAATATTATACTATATTATACTTTTCTTGCAAAATGCTGACGTTTTTCTTGTTTTCATGTTTTTTTTTTGTTTGTTTTTTTGCTTGTAAAGTTTATATTTTTTTCCCTGTATAATTGTGATAATTTTTTGTCACAGAATTAGGTCTTTCACTTGTAATTTTATATATAAAAAGCGTACATTTCATGACTTATCTGTTGTGATATTTTGAACTTTTTGTTATACAATTAGTTCTTGTAAAATTTCTTGGTTTTTTTTTCAATTTAAATTTAATAATTTTTGTCTGAAAATCAGGTCTTGTGAAATGTTTACTTTTTCCACATAAAATTAGGTCATTTTCTTATAAACACTGTTGCATTGTGAAACTTTTTTAATGTGCAACAGATTCTTTATCCTTGACTTTTTCTTGGAAAATCTTTTTTTGTTGTTGTGGAGTTATGCCTCTTCTTTTTGTCATTATGACTTTTTTTTTTTCTTTTGTGAAAATATTTTTTATTCTCACAAAAATATGACTTTCTTTGTATAACTACAACTTTATTTCCTGTATAATTTTGACCATATTCCTTGTAAATTTTAATGTGACTTTTTCCCCTTGGAAAATTGTCACGTTTTCCTTGTAAAAATGTGCCTTTTGGTTTATATAAATAAAGATGACTTGACTTCACTTGACTTGTGAAATTCAGACTTTTGTAGTGTTAATCTAGGTGACCCCCCAGCCCCCATGTAAATCGTTTCCCTGTAAAATTATGCCTTATTCTTGTGATTTATTTTTTTTTTTTCTGAGTAGAAGTCTCCATAGGGATTTTTCTTCCGGTCGTCTGCAATTCTGGCCCACCAACACATGGCATGTCGGCCAAAAGTCTGTTCCACTGGATTATATGTCCAACCACCCCCCACTACCACCACAGTGACTAATTTCTTTGGCTAAATCCCCTCTGCACTGTGTCCTTCTGCTGCACTGCATTCAAAAAGCTTCTCTATTTCTATTGTGCAAGTCATGCTTATCATCATCAGGAAAAGAGGCGAGCAGAACAATCCCGTTAATTACGTGACGTACCGTATGTGGTGCCTGTGTGTGGACTTCTTTTGTCTTCTAAGTCTTGTTATTATTTTTAGTTCTATGGCAACTAACTGGCATGAGGAGCTGTCCGTCTCTTGAAGCGAGCGGGAAACAGCGAAGGGTTAATTGGGCCTTCTGCTGAACACGGAGGCATCGCAACAAAAGCCGATGGAGACCAACACTTGTTTGTGTGGGAGACTGCGACTTGGCAGTGCACACGTTGGCACGCGCCACCAGAAGATGCTTCGCGCTCTCAAGTTTTCGCTGTGCCAAAAAGAAATGAGTGACGGATAGCTGAGAAGCTCCGGCCGGCCTCCCTTCCACTTGGGGGCGCTAGAGACACGTTGCGAGCCTAATTGAATTTTTAAACGTTTTTAAATTCAACAAACACAAAAAAAGTCCAATTGTCTCGATGGATTCTATACTAATTAGACATATTTCCCGTAAGGGTTTGTCACCTGTTCGCTGACACTGTTGACGCCATCGGGTCCCAGCAGATTGACGGCCTGCTTGACGAGGTCGGTGCGTCCGCAGTTGAGCATCCGGAAGCCCAGGTCCTGCAGGAACTTGGCCTCCGTGGAGGCGGCGTCAAGCTTGCGGGCACCACAGAAACAATCCTCCGCTCTGCACAACAACACACGCACACGCATGCGTGTGGCTAATGAGCAATTTCATTCAAATAAGAAATACGGTCAACATTCTTGTACACGTTTTACTTTCAACTCTTAAAAATTACCATAAAAAGATATTACAGTACTTTTCACAACTACTTATTTGAATAAAAATGACATTTCTAAAAATATAGGTTCCTCGACACAAAGTCAAATCTTTACCTAAAATATTTCAATTTAAAGATAATTCCTTATCTTATAACTCAACAATTTAAAATACAAAAAAAATACGTATCCAATATCCAATATATCATTTTTTTCTTCCAATTTTTTTTTATCTATAAAAAAAGGACTTAAAAATATCTCATTGAATATTTCCACTACATATAATATTAGTATATAATATTTTTAATTTTTAATAATAAAAAATGCACCAAAATAAACATTTGCTTTACAATTAGCTTATAATTAATATAAAAAATATTTAAAAAATAATGTTAACACAAATTTCAGCCTTTAGACTGTAAAATTTCATTTTTTTAATTTAAATAAACATTTGTACCAACATTTTTATTTAAAATTCAACAGTACTCAAAATTTAACCCTTATATATATATATATATATATATATATATATATATATATATATATATATATATATATATATATATATATATATATATATATATATATATATAGATAGATATTTCCCTTATGGTGTTTTTTGTTGTTGTTTTTTTTGCATTATTTTTATTTTTATTTTGTTTTTGTTTTTCCTTGCCGACGTCCATTTGGGTGTCAAGTCAAAAATGTTCTTCACAATATGATCTTGGCGGCCCCACTACAGGCTATTCTGAGGAATATTGCGTGTTTGGAATATGAATTAAGCAGAAAAAAAAACACCTGTTTTCATTTTTCTCCAGGGGCGGCCATTTTGCCACTTGCTGTCGATTCGAAAATGACAAATCACAGTTGCTCAGGGTTCAGCTTGTGAGCATCCCATGACCAAACCCAGAATACAGGTGAGCCGTGATTGGTCGTTACCAGAGAAACTGTGATGTCATTTTGGTGTGATGTCATTTTGCAGTCGAGAGCATGTGGGAGCACAAGGCAAAATGGCCGCCTCCTGAGATGGGTTACTGTTGCAGTGGCACGAAAAATGTCTTTCAATGCTAAACATCCAGGCAACGTCAAGCATGATTATTATGATGATGATTATTGAGTGTTTGTGCGGCGATCTGACTTGATTTGTCTGGGCTCGCAGTCGACACCGGGCAGCATGAGTCGGGCGGCCTGCCGCACGTCGTCGCCGTCCACCGCCGGGCTGCGGCGGTGCTCGGCGTGCGCCACCGCCACCCGGATCCACTCCATCAGCGGCGGCATCACCAGGAACGGCCTGCGGGGGCCAGAGCAGCCGCGTCAATACCGCACACTGCATAAATCGCGCCGCATCGACTTCCTCATTACAGTTATCTATAAAGGCGGATCGATGGTCATAAAATAGATTTAGACTTCTTACAGGGGGGAAGATAGAGATGCTAAAACTTTCACCACAGGCCATCAGTCAAAATAATGCTGTGAGCTTGACTTCATATTTCAGCAGTTATTTGCAGGCAACATACTCTAAATCTTGTTTTGTACTCCAGTTGTTACAGGGACCAGGGTTCGAACATCCATCCATCCATTTTCTTGACCGCTTATTCCTCACAAGGGTCGCGGGGGGTGCTGGAGCCTATCTCAGCTAGCTCTGGCAGTAGGCGGGGGACACCCTGGACTGGTTGCCAGCCAATCGCAGGGGTTCGAACAGTTTTGGATTGTTTTTATTATTGTGTTTTGTTTCGTTTTTTACATGTTTTTGAATTTTGTTATTTAAATTCAGTTCAGTCGCTGCTCGGGCCCTAATAATAATGCATATATTTGTGGAGACTGGGGTCAAATTGTATTTTACAATTTTAAAAATGTGCAGAATTTCACTTCATGTTCAAGATTAGATAACTCTGAGCTGTCACCAACGTCTTACAAATGCAATTATGCCATCTAGTGGCAGAAAAATGACCAACGCAAATCAATATCACACTAGTTTTTTTACAGTACAGTAAATCTTTTGTAAATTTAACTAATTTTTCTAATTATTAAAATTACTGTATCAATGACAAAGATGCAGCCATATTTATATGAAACATTTTCCCACTTTTATATTAAGAGTATGAAATCTTAGAAAAAATATTTTATTGTACATTTAGAGCAGATATAAAATTTGTGATTAATCGCGAGTTAACCATTGAAGTCATGCAATTAATTATGATTACAAATTTTAATTGGCTGACACCTCTAGTTATTATTATTAGCTTTAGTATTAGTTTTAGTTTATGGAGTAGAGGCGCAATTAATCAACAACTAATAAATGATTAAATTAACTGATATAATTATTTTGATAACGGTTCATCATTTCAGACCTTAACATTGTTCAAATCTTGGAATTTCAGCCTGTCAACAAGATGCACAAGCTAGCTAACAAACTAGCATGTTAGCTCCGCCTGCTAGCCAGTTGGAACATCAGCTGTCGACAATATAAAATCAACAAAAACAACATTTTGACACTTCGGAAGCACGAAAATAAATTATTGATGCTGCGCAGCATCTGCTGCATAGACGAGTAAACAAAGATGGCAGCACACGCTTAGTCATGATAGTGTGTTGCTATGTGGATGCATGCTAATCAGTCATCAGACACGCTAGTCGGATTAGAGCAACACGTGCGTTCGCACAAACACAGTAACACACACGCACACGGGACCGCCATAATATGTGTATTCTGGCCATTGAGGTTCAAACAAGGTCGACCTGGAAGTAGGCCGAGCCTCATCTGGAATTGTCAGTGCATCATCGGCTTTCATTTTTTCCCCTCATCTTCAATTCATTTTACACTCGTGCATTGTGTAATCAAGCGTTCACATTCTTCTCTTCTAGTCCGCACCATGGAAATGCCAATAAACTCAAAGGCACACACACAAGACAAAAGTCTTACAAATTATAAATGGCAAATCCAATTAAAAAATAGGTCATCTAAAAAAAAAATAATAATAAAATAAAATAAAGGATATGGAAGTTATAAATCAAAGTCTCACACACAATTAAATAATTTTGATACATTTAAAAATGTAGCTGAAAAAAGTACATTGAATACTAAATTCCAAAAAAAAAAAAAAAAAATCAACAAATACAAAGGAATCTGGTGGGAAAAATGAAAAAATTGCAAATAAATGGGAGTCTGTGGAAAAAAAAATGTTGGCTGCAGGCTGTACAGTATGAGCTGCAGATGATCATTTCTTTGACATTGGCAATCAAAGGAAGTGATGCAGATCACGTACTTTTTCCACGGAAATCAGCCGATCAATTGGAGCACCACTAATAAAAAAATAATACAAAAAATAAATAAACCCCCACTATTCATGGGGGATAGAGAAAGGGCGAAAATCAGTGTATAAAGTGCTCAGTGTAAATGAATTGAGGGTAAGGTTATTTTAGTTAACTAAAACTAACGAAAAAACTAAACCTAAAATTCAAACATTTTTGCTAACGACATAAAATAAAAGCGAAAGTTCTTAAAAAAAAAAAAAAAACGAAGATTAACAGAAACTACATTTTATGTTAACAAAACTAACTAAAAATAACTATAATTATAGCAAAAATGTCCTTGGTTTTAACTTTGGTTAATTTAATGCATTTTAAATGTGATTTTAAGTGCGGTAGATTTATTTTGATGTTAACCGCTGGAATGAGGACGTTTGAAAGTGTGTCACACAGAAGTGACGCCATATAGCAGCAGCCAATAGAAAAGCACCTTCAGGTGACGTTGCTCCCATGGTGTTTTTTATTTTTTATTTTAAATATTACGCACAATACACATTTTTTTTAAACTAAAACTAATACTGAAACTAACTAAAACTAAACAAAAACTAAGCATTTATTTAATAAATAAAACTAATAAAAACTATCAGAACAACCAACCTGAAAACTAATTAAAACTACATTTAAAAAATAAAACCTAAAACGAAATAAAAAATAAGTAAAATGAAAATTCAAAACAATTAATAACCCTGATTGGGGGGGGGGGGGGGTATAGGGATTTAAATAATTAAACCCAAAATAATCTTTAAAAAAACCCACTGATAAATATTTTATATGGTTTCCACAAAAAAAGATGGAAAAAAAAAACCAAATTAACCCCCCAAAAAATAATAATAATATATATGTATGTATATATATATATATATATATATATATATATATATATTAGGGGTGGGAATCTCTGACATGAGGCCGATTCGATATGTATCTCGATACACAGGTTGCGATTCGATTGAAAAACGATTATCTTTCAGAACAGAACGGTTCGATGCGGTTCGATTAAGTTTGGGAACGATACGATTTTCGATTCGATACGATTAATTTCAATATTCAAAACTTATAGTGACATTTGTTGCTTGTAAACATTCATCTTAAAACACCACACATTTTTACAGTATCTACAAATGTGTAAAAAAAGAACAACAACAATGTCTTCTATATTTTTATATATTGAATCAATTATTTAAATGGACCGCAACAAAGGGCTGGGCGATATGACTGAAAAATGTATCAGTTTAAATATTTATTAGTCGTTATTGAGAGTTATAATTGTTTTTTATTTTTTTTTATTTTTTTTTTAATTCAAAATCAGGATCAGGAAAAAAAGGCTGATAATTCAATTTGAAATATAAATATTTAACCTTTAAAAAGACACCAACACAATTAAACAGAATATGTGCACATTGTGAAGTATTTCAGAAACATACATTTAAGACATGAAATAAACCTACCGTCCAGCCAAAAGAAATATGAAGCCACCTTATGGAACAATAAATCTATCAAACACATTTTAACCACTTAATATATCCAAAAATATTTACAAAAGTTGCATTTCCCTTTTTATCAACAATTTTTGTTTTTAACAATATTTGTTTTTCTTTTGCCATCATATTCATTTTTGGTTAATGTATGACATCTTTTTGTTTTTTTTAATCTGAGACAAGATGATGACCACGGAATCACTACTGTTTATGTTTTGTTTTTTTGGGCTGTCGTTCATTTTGAGTTTGATGACGTAATCGCGGGCACGTCTCAGTTCTCCTATCTGCTGATCATGCTAGTTGTAGACATTGACAGGGAGCCACAAACTGAGAAATGAGATACTTGCAGTGTGCTTTTAGCATAGCTGGTGTGTTGGCTGTGGGACATACCTGTGTCGTTTGAATCCATGCATTGGATCGTCACGGGAGTTATTCTTTTTGGCTCGCGCGCAGTACCAACGCCGGCCCGGGACATACAAGTGCACCGAGAGGACTCGATAGCCATGGGAAATACCGAGATGTACGGCACCGGCTTCTGCTAACTGTCTCCACTGTTGCATGTTGTCACTCGTTGTGAGCGCGCGCGCCGTGTCGCGAGCACGGCGGTGACGGTAGGCTCCCCCCAAGGTGCGTAACGTCTTTGCATTATGTTTACAACATCCGGGGAATGAAGCGTCTCTGAGCGCTACTTTGCTAGCTCTCTGTAAACAGGGAAGTAGCTTGAATAGTGATGCTACTGAAATGTAAACAAAACAAGTAGAGCACGGCGCAGAACTCTTGCTATTGTTATGAAAACCATAAAGCCTCACTCGCAACCGATTCACAGCCACGCGATATCCGGTCCACAGCTTTACAAGCAATGTATCTAAGGATTCCCGGCGGATTTTGTATCGGTTGACAAGTCTGCTACCGATACGGTCGTTTAGCTCCCCTTGACGACCGATGGTTCGGTCGAATCGGTTTTTTGTCCCACCCCTAATATATATGTATATATATATATATATATATATATATATATATATATATATATATATATATATATATATATATATATATATATATATATGTATATATATATATATATATATATATATATATATATATATATATATATATATATATATATATATATAAACACAAAAAAACAGTAAAAATGTAAAAAACATCATCAACCAATTGAAACAGATTTGCCAAATTGTTGAGCCGTACCTCTCTGTGTGCAGGGTGACCTTGGAGGGTTCCATGTTGGGGTTCTCCCACTCCATCTGCGGGCAGTGCATGAAGTAGCACAAGGTGTAGAGCGCCTCGGGTTCCCAGTGGACGCCGGCGCAGGCCACCGTGCCCGAGCTGCCGCCGCCGCTGCTGCTGCTGCTACTGCTACTGGCGGCGGCGGCGGCCATCTTGTGGTGGTGGTGGTGGTGATGGAGCGGGGTTCCGTTGCTTGTGTTCTTGATGTGCAGTGGCTGCAGGTGGTGCATGGCCCGCGACACCAAGTCACCTGCAAGGACGAGACGGAGGAGGAAAGACCCAAACGTTAGGGTCACTTCCATCTCAACTGCTGACGTGTCGACAATCGGTCAAACAAGATGATCGGATCATCTCAATTATTTGCATGATTTTGACAAAGGATAGTCAATACTATTTTTTATTTTTTTATTTTTTTTTAAGACCGATACCAGTATGAGTATTCACTCTGAGTATCGATACATATAGTACCTTCGTTCTATAAAATTTCATTTGACAAAAGGACAAAAAAATTGTGAACAAAGACTTAGACGATGATTCAAACTGCTGTAAGTATAGCGACATCTACTGCCAAGGAGGACTAACTCCATGTCATTTTTTTTTTGTTTTGTTTTTGCCTTAAGTATCCGTGGTTGGTATCGGCACACTACACGAGTACCTGATACCTTGAAACAACAAATCTATTCTCATCTAAAAAAAAAAGTGTATCGTTTCCTCATAATATTTGAAAATATTTTTTTAAATCATTCATTATTTCAGAATGTAACATTTTTTTAAACGTTTTTTTGTGGTATATTGATGACTTTTTGATTGATAATTTTACAGCTTGACTCAATTGTATTTTGAAAATAATACAAGTTTCTGAGTATTTACTATATTTTCTTAACATTTCGAGCTAAAATCAAAAAAGCCCCCCCCCCATAATATTTGTATTTTGTTCTCATAAAAGAAATGTTTAAAAATCTAGTAAAAATGACTCATTTTATATTCTATTCTTTTTTACCTTCATTATTATATTTTCTCATAGTATTTATTAACATTTTATTCGAGAAACATTTTTTCTTGGAATGTAACAGTTTTATCATATTTGCTTGTAAAAGTAAGACTCCCCCCCCATAATATTCACTCTATTTACGCTTATTATATTATGAATATTTTCGTAAAATTACACTTAGTTCTCCAAACTGCATTCTAAAAAAAAACACACAATAAAATATATTTTTTGTATATTATTGTGACTCTATTTTAATATATAGAATTTAAGAATTTTATACACTTTAACTATCCAACTTTATTCACATTTTTTAAATTTATAAATATATATACTAATATAACAATCTCGCATGAAACAGTGAAATCTTATTTCTATTTTTATATATATATTTATATTATTTTTTATAGATATATATTTTTTTATATATATAATATTTATTTATTTATTTTTATTTGGGGTTAACAGTTATTTATTCCTCACAATGTCACGATGAAATAGTGCCAGCCTGAAGACTGAAGTGGAAGTTTGCAGGTAAAATTTTGCTTCCAGAAGGCGAGGTCATCCGTATTTGATCTTTATTTTCTTGGAATTGTTGAAGGTTGTCGGTCACGCCTTCTTCCTGGGAAGCGTGAAGATAAAGAGGACAAAAAGAGAAAGCGAGCGAGCGAGCGACACTCCTGGAAAGCATCCAAGCCTGGCGAGCTGAGAAGCGGCGGCGGGCGGAGGATGAGGAGGAGGGGTTGAGTGTCGTCTTCTCGGGGGGTTCGCGTCCGCAAATAACAACTTTGATTTTTAACGAGACAAACTGCTAATGCGTCCCTTGATGAAGCGCCTTCGTGTCGCTTCATTAATTCTTCTGCTGCCGTCGTTTTTTTTGTGAATGTTTTTTCTTTTTCTTTTTTTTTAATAAAGCGGGAGGTGGGTGCTCTCCGTAGCTCAGCAAAAAATAAACAACTAAATAAATCAATCAAACAATGAAGCATACTGGTATCTTGTTCTTTCCCTGTCTGAAGGTTTCATCACTTTGTCCTCTATGCTGATGAAATATGCAAATGAGCTGGTGACTCATCAAGTGTTTGTCAAATCATTCAGGGACGCTAAAAAAGGCGATGCAGAAGTCAACCATTTGATATGGATTCAATAATTGTTGATCAGTGATTCTCAAAGTGCGGCACGAGTAGCACTACTGGGACGTGGGTTCCCCTGCCAAATAATCCAGATTTTCTGTCCATGCAGTTCAGTTGTATTTAACTTGCCTCCGGAGGCTTCCCATTTTGGGGAAAGTTTAGTTGAGTTTTTATTTCTTTTTGGTTTATTCTTGCAGAATGTATCATATTATTATTTTATTTTATATATGTTCAAAATACAGAAATAATGAAAAATAAATAAAATAATATATATATACATATATTTTTAAGTTTTTGTCTAAGAAGTTTGCATTTTTATTTTAAAATATTGCAAAAAAAAAAAAAAGTCTCATTCCAGAATATTAGGATTTGACATTTTTCCTGAATTAGAGCTGTCTTAAGCGATTAATCGACAAGTAATCAATTGTCAAATTAATCTACAACTCTTTTAATAATCGAGTAATCGTTTGGGGCCATTTTCTTTTATTTAAAATTGTCCAAATCCTCTGATTTCAGCATATCAACAATAATTGTTCACTGATTTCTGTAGTCCTTGATGAAAGAAGACTGATTATCTTTTGTATTTAATCCAAATAAGACATTTGCAAACATCTGTTTTTAGTTTGGAAAACAATGACCTAACCGGTAACCTCGTACATCAATCAATTTTTTTTTTTTTTTTATCTCAATACACTTACTTCAAAACCCTGAAAGCTTCGGCTCAGTGTGCCATTACTTTTGCATACATACCATGAACTCCAACACTAATTGAGCCACTGACAACACGAGTGGGTTAACTCCATTTGCGCCATTTTGAAATCAAGTACACCAAAAAAGAAGGCCTAACATGACATCCACGAGTCCTCAGTGACGAGATGAGACAAGACATCAAAGTCGCCGCCCGATGTTTATTTTGTGGTGGGGAGAAAAATGAGGACGATGTGGTTTGGGATTAATGGATTCATTGTTTAAAGTGAACCCTTGGCAAGCGAGACCGCCGCCGCCGCCGCTGCCTGTGTCGTCCTCGCGCTCACTCCTGGAAGGCCGTCTTGACGACACATGCCAAAAGGATTGTGGAGGACGCGCGCACGCTCACGAAACGTCAGTCCAACAACACAAACGCAAATAAAGTGTGAAGAAGAAGAAGTCTGAGGCGCATTCAAAACGACACTCCGGGACATTTCATTAGGCACACTTGAACAGATCGGATCAAATCTGGTGGAGGAACAATATAAAAAAAAATATGGCAACAAAAATTGCATCTTCAAATCAAAATAGCAGACTTCCTGTGACTTTTCCAGCATGTTTATTTATTTATGTATTTATTTATTTTTTTGGTGGGTCTTCTCATGATAAACATGCCTACCAAATTTCACATTGGCAAGTGAACGTGGCTTCAGTGGCTGAATTTTTAAATCATTTCTGTGGGGACGCTACATAAAACTAATGGTCTAAATTGGATCTGATTAAACGATGCTACTTCATCAAGTCAATGAGATTTGAAATGCGAGTAGAGGGAAGCATCCGTCCTCCAGAGACGCTCCCAAATGTCTCCATGGTGCTTAACAACCATGTTTATGTTTATAATACAGCCCATAAATGCCAACCCTGATGCGTCTGTAATTAATTAAGCACAAACAAATGTCTTAAAAAGTCAGCCCCTGATGTCAGTTTCACTTAGCAACATGAAATTTGATCGGCACTCGGGCTGGATTAAAAAATAAAATAACATAAATAAATAAATAAAAATAAAAAATCGAATAATCGATATTGAATTGATTTTCCTTTTTGAGCCCAATATTGATTCATAAAACTATGAATCAATTATTTAAATATCGCAAAAAATTCTTAAGAAAACAGAATTTTAAAGGACATTTTTTTAATCTGTTTTCTTGAAATTTACTGTTTACTGTCATTTTTTCCCATAAATTCTTAAGAAAATAGAATTTTAAAGGACATTTTTTTAATCTTACTGTTTTCTTAAAATTTAATGTTAATCTATTTTTTTTCCCTTAAATTCTTAAGGAAATAGAATTTTAAAGGACTTTTTTTAAAATCTGTTTTCTTGAAATTTACTGTTAATCTAATTTTTTTCCCATAAATTCTTAAGGAAATAGAATTTTAAAGGACTTTTTTTTTTTTTAAATCTTACTGTTTCCTTGAAATTTACTGTTAATCTCATTTTTTTCCCATAAATTCTTAAGAAAATAGAATTTTAAAGGACATTTTTTGAATCTTACTGTTTTCTTGAAATTTACTGTTAATCTCATTTTTTCCCCATAATTTCTTAAGAAAAGAGAATTTTAAAGGACATTTTTTTAACCTTACCGTTTTATTGGAATTTACTGTTCACATGAATTTCAAAGTATTTTCTTAAATTTATGAAAGACTTGACTTATTGCATTTTAAGACGATTCAGAATATTTTAAATTTATATTTAAAATTATTAAATTAGAATTATGAAAATAGCTCATCCTTGCTGATGTCAGTGTTTGTGTAACACTTAACTGATTATAACATGTTACTTTCACCCAATTCATTTCATTTCGCGTCCATAAACTAAATCATTTGACCAGTTACTGTGAAACTTTAATATTTATGGAGTTTTTATCATGCCCTTGACATTTATGAAGAACTGATGTTCCATAATTAATCGATATCAGATTGAACTGAAGTGAATCGAAATAAAATCGATTGAGGAAATGAGAATCGATACCGAAGCCTTAATAGACTCGTCTATCATGGGTACACTCACACAAAAGACTCAAGGAAAAAATGCATGTTGGTTTGAAACGGCCATTTTCGGGTTATTCGCAGGGATCATTGTCACTAGAAACTGTCTTTGAAAATTCAGCCCCTGAAGCCAGTTGGCAGACATGTTGACTTGACACCGAGACGAAACAGAATCTCAAGGAGTTTGAGTTTGTGTGTGGGCGGAGCATGGCGGCAAAAGTTAAGTGGCAGGCTATAAAGTAGCAAAGTCAAATAACTCAACTCCAAATGTCACTCAGCTCAGCCCATCAGGCGCGGCTTTGCTCACGGCTTCCATTCTATTCCACATTCCCTTCATTTCCAATGTGTCGCGTCAAGAAAAATGAAGCGCGGCAGCATATCAAGTCGACGATAATAAAAAATAGATGGGCTGCGGATGAAAGGCGACACATGTCGGTGAATCTCTGCGCGTTGAGAAGCTCTTCCATTAGAAGAAGCCATTACAATCCCAACACAGCATACGGATAATGGAGACGACGCGCTGCTCTAAAAGCACTTCGGAGGAGAAAGTCGTGTGAAAAAGTTTTTTCAGCTCCGGAATTTTCCACTCTTGAATGTCACGGACGGGCACGTGATACTCACTCAGCTCGGCGATGCTTCCCACCCGCGTGGCAAGCAGCGACTGTTCCACCGTGCGGAGTTCAGCTTGAGTGTAGCAGCCGGGACCTTCGCCCCGGCTCGAGCGCTGCTGCTGATCCCGGTGGAGGTTCAGGCTCTCGGGTAGGCTCAGCACACCTGGACACATGCCGGGGACAAGGTCAGGAAGAGAAAGTCTGGAAAAGTAGGATCTTGTTTGTCGCCCTAGGGCCAATCAGGAAGTTCTAGAATCCTTTGTCACAGAAATTTTTTTGCTGCTCCCGTGAGGAAAGCCCACGCAAGCACAGTGAGAACATGCAAATTTTATTTAAATTATCTTCTTGTGCATTCCCTGTCCAAAAAGCAGCAACCTGTGGCTCTGGAGCCACGTGTGGCTCTTTGGTACCTCTCCTGTGGACCCCAGTGGATCTCATTAAAATAAAAAATAAAAAATAAAAGTAGAAATTAACATGTTTTGTTTTTTTTACATATTTATTTTTATTTTTTAGATAGAATATTCTTTAAATTATTTAGTTTAAAAAAAATGAATAATTAAATATTCAAATTTTTAAGATGTCAGAAAAAGGGAGATGAAAGGTAAATGAAAAAGTAAAAAAAATATATATAAAAATAAATGTCCAAAACGTGACCATAAAATGTCCAAAAAGGAATAGGACAAGCATAAAATTATCAAAACAGTCCATGGAATAGCCAAAAATGTCAGAGAAAAAGAACATGTGAAAAGGTAACCTGCATAAAATATCCAGAAACAAAAAAAGAAATCCCCAAAATGATCATAAAATATCTTTGGAATTGCCAAAAAATGTCAGAAAACTATTATTATTATTTTAAAGGCGTTCAAAAACTATATAATGTCCAAAAACAAAATAAAAAAAAAACCAAATTACCATAAAATGTTCATAAAATTGTCCAAAAGACAGAAATTTGATTTAAGAAAAGGCTGGGGGAAAAAAAAACATTTAAACAAATTATCATTTACAGTGTTAACAATGGCAGAAAATTGATAGCAAAAAAAAGAAGGCAGAAAAAAATGTCCAGAATAGCCATGAAATGTCCAAAAAAGGGAAGAAGGGTGGCAGAAAATTACCATAATAAGTCCAAAAATGTGTCAAAAATGTACGAAAAACAAAGTATGAATGAAAAATTACAAATAAAAAAATCCAAAAAGGGTACAAGAAAATGAATGTGCACATATTGGATGCGGCTGTCATATTGTGTTGTTGTGCAGCTTTAATGGTACATTAGACTAACACTAATATTTCCTTCATCACAATCTTCAAATATTTTGCAGCTCCAGACACACCTTTGGTGATTTATTTGTTCTAAAATGGCTCTTTTGACAGAAAAGGTTGCCGACCCCGAGTTACCGAAAAGATGGATAGTAAATGATGTACGGATCAGTTACCTTGGCGCCTTTCTCTCATTTTCATAATAGAAACACTTCTGTGGCACTGATGAGCCGACAAGCAGAGGTTTAAGCCACAAGTTCCACTTCAATCCAATCATATCTTATGTTATACACTATAAAACACTTTTATTGCTGTGCAGCTTATAGGATGTTTCTTATCAACATGACTCCAGAAGTTAATCCCTGTGCAAACACGCTCGGAGAACCTAAGTATTTACTTCTTGTCTTGTGGAAAAGTGCGCCGTAAACAACATTTGGACTCAATCCCCAAATGTGAGTTTGGAATTCAGTGAGGAACGTGGCTGGCAAATGCAAGCAGCAGGAATTTCAGGCAACCTCTCCCCGGAAAGTCCCGGCGAGGCCTCATCAAAAAAAACATTCCGACATAAGGAAGACTCCACTTCAAGCACTTGAAGGAGAGTCATGTTGCGCCCACACACAATCACAAATCCATTTTCAAGCATCGCTTCTTCTGACTTTATTGACTTTTTAGATCTACTACAAAGTTTAAATGTTTCTCAGTCAAACTGGCTTTGGGGGCTGAATTTTAAGGAGAAAAAAAAGGAAATGACCAATACAAGGCTCACTTCAAAGCAGCATTGCACACTTTCTGTTTATTTTCAGACATGACTTCATGAGACTTTTTTGTGTTTTTATGCATGGTAAACACAACTACCAAGTTTCATGTTGATCAGTAAAAGTGGCTACTGGGGCTGAATTTTTCAATCAATATCAGGATATAAAGGAATGACCCTTATTAAAATGGCTGCTTCAAATGACTGGCTGACTTTCTGTGTCTGTTTGGACATGGCTTCTTGAGACTTTTTTTTTGGTGGCTTTACTCATTGTAAACACCCCCACCAAGTTTGATATTGATCAGTGAAAGTGGCTAAAATAACTTTCCAAACAATACTCTTGTCCATCATCTCAGGAAATGACTAGAAGAATGGCCACTTCAATGCAAAATGGCTGACTTCCTGTGTCGTTTCGATTCAAGACTTTTCAGTGCTTCTACTTTGGATAAACATGCCTACCATTTTTCATGTCGCTAAGTTAAAATGGCTTCAGGGGATGAATTAAAAAAAAAAAAAAGGCTCTGTCATTCGTGTGGGGGATCAAGCAGGAGAGAGTATAACGGGTTTTTCCTGAGCTTCTATTTGATGGCGGGCCAATCCCTCTGGAATGCCGGCTGCACCTTTGAACACTTGCACAAAAAGACAGAATTTCTTCTTCACCCGGATTACAGTGGCGACAATCCTCTTCAAGGTCAATTAGGTCACACTGATCCACTGTCTTGATGACGTGCGACTGCATCAAACGTGCAGCCTTTCTTTTTTTTCTTTTTTTTTCTTCCCCACCTGCAGGAATCGATTCTCTCCAGGAGTGCGGCAATCCCTCCAAAACCCCACCCCACCACCACCCGCCCCTCACCGGTGAGAAAACTCTCCCGGAATATTAACAGGTAGTCGCCATGGCAACAGGCGATTGCGCTGTGATTGGCTCAGCATGCCTTAGTGTAAGGGAAGCACAAACACAATAAAAAGTCCCTCACTGCTGCATGCATGAATGGACAAGCACAGTGAGATCCCCCTTGGAGCGACGCTGCTAACAGCTGTGTCCTGCAATAATAATAATAATAATAATAATGATCATCATCATCATCACCAAACAAAGAAATCAATACATCATTTTTCGATGATTTTTCCCTTCAGTCAATACATTTCGAGTTCAACTCACTTCCTGCCTCTAAGCGCTGTAGAAAAAACAAATGATAGTATGTATGGAAGTGGTAGTAGGCACGTTCATATGTGGACTTTAGTGGTGCAACGGATCACAAAAGTCACGGTTCGGATGAATCACGGATGATCTTTTTTTGGGATCAGGAAAAAAAATAAATAAATTAGTTTTTAAAATTTAAAATGTCTAATATAGCAACTTTCAGTGCAAGGCAGAAACATTCTTATTTTATACATGGTCAACGTGTAAAATAAGGTATTAATGGCTTAAAAAACTCATGCTCCTATCTAAATCTAAACGACCAAGTTTTTTTTTAGTTGAATGTTTTTCTTTTTTAATGAGCGAAAGCGTTCTATGTTTTATGTTTATGGGTTTTTTTTTTAATTTTTTTTATAATAATGAAAAGACCTCGAAATGCAATTCAAGGGACATTCCCTCCTTTAAACAGTGTGAACAGAGTGAATTACAAAGTAGCCTTGGTCCAGAATTTTGAAAAAGAATTCAAGTAAATCAGTTACCAGCTGTCAAACTCATTTACAGCTAACAGCCAGACACTCGCTGGTAATGCTAACAGCTAGCTGCTAGCGACTTACGTCTGCCGTATCATACAATGACGCTGTAATTAATCAGAGGTTTCTTAGCATCCTAAATTACCGATTGAGTATGAATTCAGCATAGCGTTTTGTTGATGTTCGTCACAAATTTAATATGTCAAAACTACGATAAAGAAATCCTAAACGTCTAAAAGCGAAGTCAAGCTAGCCATCACGCCACGACGTGGGCCAACTTCAAAGTAAAAGTTTACTAAGGCTATTTGTATATTTCATTGCCGTCAATGTACTGTATTATTTGGTAAACTTTATTTTGAAGTTAGACTCAGCTTCCTTGACATGTCTGTGAATGTTCACACTCCGAACCAACCACGGCTCAATGATGATCCGTTGCACCACTAGTGGAAATTGTGAAAACACTCTAAAAATGGAAAATGTTGAAAACATGTGGAGTTTACATTGAAATAAAGGTTATCGTGGTAATGACTAAACACAAAAAAAAAAAAACACCTTCCCTTTGCACAAAAGGTGACACCGGAAAAGCATGGCAACAATCGCCATGACACAATTCCACACATTTGGGAACATTCGGAGAGGCAGCGCCTGTTTGTCGTGCGACCGCCACGCAGCAAATGCGCTTCCAGGTCAATGGACGACCAGTCACCAAGGTTGTGACGGTGCTTGAAGTTCGCAGCTGTGATGGCTGACACCCCAGGTTGTTTTGGGAACTCGGTGGCGGCATAATGTGAGGAAACGGTGCAAAAAGACATTCTATCTATTCGCTGCAAGTAGTTCCAGAATAGTTTCGAAGGAGAAAACAAAACTCCTTCCAGGCCAGTGTCCAATTATCTCAAGTCATTTTCTAACTTGTAAACCGTAAGTTGCACACAGCAGTGAAAACAAAAGGTCCTTGGGGGAGGTAACAATGCTAATTGTCCTGACAGTAGCATATCTGCGCAGTTAAGACATTCATATTCTTTTTTACTGTTGTCAGCGCCACGGCGGCGGGGGTGGCAACATTCCGGCCCCTGACAGCTAAGATGCTGACTGAGGTTGAGGGGGCGGGATTGGGGTGGGGGGGAGTGGTTACGGTTGGGGTCTCAGGCGGGCCACCGTCCCGGCCTGCCACGAACTGTCACCATGACGACCCCCGGGAGGGATTGAGGGTGACGGCGCAATCCTGTCAGCTGGGCCGTTAATGGAGGTGTCAGGTGTGCCGCTGACTTTCAAGCGTTCGTCCAATCAGACGCATTCTTCAGTTGGAAGCCGCTCTCGGACTTTCTCGTCAGGAGACAGCCGTGATGTGACGGCAGAGGCCCCGCCGGGGTCACATTTCCTGGTGTGGCTGACGGACGCTCCGAGCAGAGGAAACGTCAAACTGACATGTCGGGTCTGGGTTTTTTTTTCCCCTGACAACAATTCCTGCACGAGAACCAAAGCCAGGAATCGTTCCTGGAACTTGCAGGCACAAACAACACATTGGCAAGAATTTTAAATCCTATCATAAACAGGTATGTGTGTGTTTTTAATGTTTTAACCCTTCTGTTATGTTTCTTTTGGTACACCAAATATGTTCAAGGGTCAATGTGAACTGCTGCAGACAAACAATTAAAAGAAGAAAAAAAAAAAAGTCATAATTTTTTAAAACTTTTAAAATGGCTCATTTTGAGCCACATATCAGGATAGTTAAATGTATAAATATTTTTACTTATTTGTGATTTAATTAAATTAATTTATTAATGGTATTTTGATTGTACAAAATTGGACTTATTTAAACTTTTTGCATTCTTATTAAGGCTTTTAAAACTTTTGACACACACATACATACACACACACACTGTATATATATTAATTTTAATTTTTTTTTTTATTGAATCAATATCAGTATTCAGTCAGTATTGTAATTTGAGAGTTGTTAATGTTTTAAGTGAATAATTATTTGAACATCCATCCATTTTCGTGACTGCTTATTCCTCTCAAGTATCGTGGGGGCGCTGGAGCATTTAAACATAAAAATTTAAAATATTTTATTTTTATCTCATTTTCTTGAGAATGTATACACTTCTTAAATTTGGTCGATCGATGTTCTTGTCGGTTTTTATCATTCTGCAGTTTGTTTTGCTTGTTTGAATTAAAAAAAATAAGTTAAAAAATAAAATAAAACGAAAAACAATAAAATTACACCTAATAAAATTACTTTTAATTGTAGAGGCTTTATTTGGCTTTTTAAAATTTTTAGTCAACCATTTTTTCATATGCTTACAATTTAATGAATAGCACCTACAGCAGATGTTTTAATAATTGAATAAATACAATTTTTATACTGATTTTTTAAAATTTAACTTATCAATAATAGATGTTTCCTTTCTTCAGTACAAAGTACATTAATATATTAATTTTTTTCCGTATGAATACCTATAAGTAACGTACATTGCATTTGAAATCCCCTGGAGGACTGTGGGTAATGTAGTCCATTGAGACAAACGCATCATCTTTTCTTTGATGCAACAGCAGTAACAACTCTCCTAATGCCGGCACCTCCGGGGATGCCTCTCACAATTGCCCGCCCGCGGCGCAGCGAGACAACCAATCGGAACGCAAATGAGGAGCGCTGACACCATTTGGGGATCATCTTCGCTTTTCGCGCTACACCTTTGTTGTCACTTAACGACTGCGCTCACTCAACCGCTAAACGCTCTCATTTGTGACGCTGAGGCGGAAAAAGCTGTAAACACGCTGCTTCCTTTCATGCTGATGCACGCTAAAAAGTCACCAAATGACAAAAGAAGGATTTGAGTTGAATAATCCAAGACTTTCGATCCTGTAAAGACTCCTAAAGAGCAGACCGCGGCGTGTGTTTACGACATTATTCTGCAGGGACTCTGTGTGGGAAAGCACACATTTTTGTGGTTTTGTTTTGAGGCTACTTTGTGTGTTGCGGGCGGCATCCAATTAGGGAAGTGGGTCAGGACGGAGCAAGAGGAGCGAGAGGAGCAGTGGGCCATGAGAGCAGCTGAGGACATTGGGGAGTTAGCAAGCAGAACCAAAAAAAGCTCGCGTTCCCACCACATTGCGGACCGTCGGACCTTACCCGCCCACATCCCTCGCACGTTTCCCCAAATAGTCCAGGATGAGGCTAACCATGCAAAGGGAAGTTGGGATTGGACTTTCTAAAATGATCTTAAGACCAGGATACAAGTAGCAGTGATTATTTTTGGGGAAATGCGACTAAAATCAGAGTCAAGAATTTCCAAAACAAATTGGATTTCCAAGCGTGTATGTTAGCTCAACTTCCTGTTCACGATATAAGAGCATTCATAAGTGCCATTTTCAGAAACTAATACATGAGTTTACTAAAAAAAATTAACTTAAAGTGGAAGCCAACCTTATACATTTCTTGACAATAACGTTATATGTGACCTCACTAGTCTAAACATGACGTTCTGATGAATATTACATTTGTGGAATATGAGTTAGTGGCGGCTATTTTGCCACTTGCTGTCGACTGAAGATGACATCACAGTTGCTCAGGAAACGACCAATCACAGCTCACCTGTTGTTGTTGCTGTGATTGGTTGTTACCTGACACCTGAGCAAGTGTGATGTCGTCTTCAGTCGACAGCAAGTGGCAAAATGGCCGACATCCCAGATGGATAAAATGGCAATATTTTGCTTCATAATTCATATTCCACTAACACAATATTAACCAGAATAACTTATTCAGACCAGTGGAGCTGAATAGAATATATTGTCAAAAATGTTTTTTGGGGGGTTGACTTCCCCTTTAAATGAAAATTTGTACATACAGTATTTACATTTTTTTTATGGATTCCTATTATTACAACATGCCTAACTATGATTACGCTACTTCGGATACATCTTGGTTTGAAGTATTTCTTAGGCACTCGCTATTGATACGAAAGGAGAGTGGTGTTTCAAACAAACACATACTGTATCTTTGCATTAATCCACTTAACATAAAAAGCAAATTGCCATTGGGGCTAACAAAGATCATCTATGTGGAATATTTGAACACAAACGTGCAACAACACATGTAGACAGACAACATAAACTATACTCAAAGGCATATATTCTTTATCCTCTGTGAAAGACAGATCATATTACGACAGCTTACTAAAGAGTTGTGATACTGTTATTTTCCTAATTAAAAAATGTGACTTTTTTTTGTATTTTTTTTTTCTGGGGAAGCTGGAAGGAATTAATAACATTTACATTCCTTTTATAGGAGAAGGATGATTTAAGATAGTAATTTGGCTTTAGCGTCGTGACTCTACCTGGTTGGGAAGCTGGTCAACTGCACAGAAAAAGATCATGAGTCACTTGTGCCCCGTAGATTTATCTTGACAGGTGGTTGTATTTCATCCAACACATTTCATGACTGTAACCCCCCCAAAAACAAAAAAATACAGCAGCAGGACGGCAACCAGTGGACACTTCCTCTAACGAGCTCTGGATCTTAAAGCCACGTGGTTTTTTTTTCCCTCCATTTGCCGCCACCACCCGCTGTGCAGCGAAGTTGTACCTTCCACCTTCCGACACCTTCCTCCCACAACATCACACCAAATCAAAAGAAATGCTGCCCGAGCGCGACACATAAATCAAAGCCGTACTTCAACACTTTAACCAAAGTATGTGAAGCCTTTACATGACACAAATGAGGACATAACGGAGCAAATCCCTTGAGGAGCACCTAAAAAAAAAAAAGCCTATAATCTATAAATCTCTGACTTGAAGTGGATCTTTACAAATACAGATTTGCTCCCCAAGAGCTTCAAAACAAAGTATAAGGTCACATAAATGTGAACCTAACTGAGTGAATGCAAACAAATGCAGCCCGAGCGTGACCTATAAATCTTGCACTGTGAAGCTTTAACTAACACGTGGCTCTTGTAGCTTTGCGCCTTTGAATGTTAAAAACGTGTTAACGCTCTGCATGATATGTAAATGTGAACCGAGAACAGTGAATTCCTCAAGTACACTGGGAAAAAAAAAATGCTGCCCGAGCGCAACATACAAATCTTGGAAATTGATTGTTTGACTTATGTACTAAGTTTGCTTCTCCATATTTAAAAATAAGTGAAAGGAGCCATAAAGTCAACCTAACAGAGTGAATGTAAACAAATGTTGCCCAAGCATGACCTATAAATTTCATTGAGCGGAACTCATGTGGATCTTTATACTTGTGGCTTTGCTCCCCAGCACCTTAAAAACTGCTTGTGCGAAATTTATGGCAAATAACAAACATGGTGTCATGTTTCAGTTTTGGGGGGTTGGGTTTTGGTTTAGTTTTGGATGTTTATGTTGTCTTTTGTCCGGTTTTGTCGTACTATACCACATGGAGCCACCCAAGTGAATTCCTCAAGTACACTGGAAAACAAACAAACTGCTGCCTGCGCGCCACATTTTTCACAGATGCGGTGGATCTTTCAATTTGAAGGGATCCTTCTACTTGTTAAACTGTGACGTACCTTTCAAACAAACCGTGAGGATATTCCATGACACAAACATGGACCAGTGTGAGTGAGTCCCTCAAGGAACACGGCAAAACAGCTGCTGCCTGAGCGCGATGTATGAATCTTTCACTGAAGTGTGAGCTAACGTGCATCTTTAGTAGTGTTGCACCTGATATATGAAAACAAAGTGTGCAGGCTTAATATAATTCCTAAACGTTGAATCTCTCAAGGAAGACCACATAACGAATGCTGCCCGAGCGCACACTGCAATTTTCTCTCTACTTAAAAAAAAACACAAGGCCTTCACATGATGCCTGATCCAAACAGAGTGAATCCTTCAAGAAACACTACAAAAATATAAAATAAAATAATGCTACCCGAGCGCACAACTGCATAACAAATGCTGCCCGAGTGCCAAATCTTTCACTTTGAAGTGGCTCTTTACTTACTTCACATCACACATGAAAGTTGTCCTAATGGAGCTAATCCTTGAAAGATGAAGAAAAAGGTGAATTTTCACCAGGCAAGAAGTCAAGTCGAAGCCTGCGGCAAAGTTTGCTTCTAAGCAGCAGCATAAATATGTTTTGAATAGAGACTGTTTATATATATTTCAACACAGCACCGACTTCCCCTTGAGAAATCCACATGGCTTGACGAGAAGATAAGTTCGACCTCCTCCAGGGAGTAAATTATCCCTCAACATGAAAGCAGTCGGACGTCAAGTCGACTATGGCCGCTCATTCCTCGTCCTCCTCCTCCTTTTTCTTCCTCTATCTGTGTTTGTGTTTAACTCGTCAGAAATAAGATTTAATTTGTTGCAAATTATTATTTTAAGCCAGAGTTAGGGTTTCAAGCCTGGGTTGGGCTTTCAATGTAGGATTTGAAACTTGAGTTTCAAAGTAGAGTAACGAGCCTGGATTAGGGTTTGAAGTGAAACCAAGTGTTGTGATTTTCATAGCATGCCGCAGCATTGTGTTGCAAGTGGAGGATCAATGGCGGCTGCCCGGAGGCGAGTGCCGTCCGCTCCCGACATGATGCACCCGAGCGATTTGTGCCATCGCCACCGCTCTCGATCGATTATGACTCCTGCGGGCCGGCGAGCGCGGCCGCCATTTTCACTCCACGAGATCAGTCCGGCGCCGCGTTAATCAGCGGAATCGCTACCTCTCACCTGCTCACTTATTGAAGGAAACCCGGGAGAAGATGTTGCTGTTCCTTTGATGTCCACATGAGGGTACCCAAGAGGATCCAGCGACAAAGGACAGCTTTAGTATATGTATATGTTTACCAATCAGCACAAAGCATTGAGAAGGAAGCATTGAGGTTTTTCTTTTTTTAAACCTTAGAAACACATAAAAAAAACATACCATACCACGACGACGACACCTTGTGCTCACCCCAAAATACATTTTCCTGGCCATACACTCTAAAAAGAGTTGTGTCCAAAAAACGGACTGATTCACTACTTGGGTGAGTTTTCACCAACTCTCAGTGCTGTCTTGTGCAAAAGCAAGACCACCCAAAAAAAATGACCCAGAGAGTTGGGCCAAATTGACCTTGACCTAAACCTATCCCTTTTTCACCCAATTTGGGTTATTTTTACTCAAATGTTTTTTGCGTGTAAGAAGCCTCCAATAGCCCTTGAGCATACACCCTCTTTAGGGGCCCCACCACTAAACTCGAGGGAGCCAAAAATTCCCAAATGACACGAAAGAGCACACGAAGCAACTCCTATCTAACTCTAAAAACAGCTGGGTCAAAAAGAACCCAAATATGGTGCTAAGAAGGGACTGAAACAACTTTTTGGGGGCAATCATTGAACCCAATATAGAATGGATTAAATGAATAACTCATAATAAAAGATTGGGTTGTTTTGTAAAAAAATAAAACTAAAAATAAATAAAATAAAAAAATGGGGGGGGTTGTACAAAACAACCCAAATAGTTTTGAGGGTTATTTGACCCAACATTTTGGGTTGTTTTGCAAACACAACCAAAACAGTTGAGTTGTTTAGTATATATTATTCATTTGACCCAACTTTTTGGGTTGAATGAATAAACCAAAACGTTACGTTGATCCCTTTTTGACCCATATTGGGTTATTTTTGATCCAAATGTTTCTAGAGTGCATCATGTGTCCCAACCCTCGAACCCAACCACCATCACCGCAATTGGCACCCGAATGGGGGGTTCCAAAAGGTATTTATAGACACAAGAAATTGATTTAAAAACGGTTCCAAACTAGAACAACTAGCACGACATAACTACTCATAATGGAACCCAAAGACCCTTCACTGAAAACCCCTTTTCGTATCCTACCACTGCACTTGGTATCCAAATGAGAATGCCAAAATTTGTTTTTTCTTCCACTGGAAAAAAAAAAAAAGCATATAAAGTGCACAGAAGTACATGTATAACAAACCCTGGGACCCCTGAATAGTACTTTGGGCCCTAAACACCCCTTGACCAAATGCCCTATTTACGTACCCTACCATAGCACAGCCCCATAAATTGCTTATTGACACAGAAATATGACAAAAAGCAGACCAAACGCCCACAAAATCCCCTCAGTGTGAAGTCATCCCAGCCAAAAGGGGGCAGTATGTGCGGATGACTAGCTGGGCTTCACGGCGGGTGAACTATAAAGTTCCGGCCCTCGGAGGGAAAGACTTGATTGTTTCTTCATTTACAGCGAGGAGGCGGGTGGCGACGAAGACGTCGTGGATGTTGGCGGTGCGTTGGGGTGCATTGCGACAGATTGTAAATTCTGCGCCTGCAGCCGCGCTCTGCTGCCATCCATCTTTTCATTCCTCTGCTGTCTTATCCGCACCATCGCTTGTTGTCTTTGTGGTGCATCTTTTCTTTAAAAAAAAAGAGAGAGATCCAAGCGAGGAGTGATAAGAGAGGAGGCGGTGAGATCTACCTCTTAGTGGGTGACGACTGTAAGCAACACACTGACGCACACAAGCTTATCTCCGCCGTCAAAGCTGACGGAATTATCACCCTTGGCTAAATGGAAATAAGATGGATGAATCACTTATAGATACGATTATGTCATCTATGAACAGCCAGACAGACTTGAATTGTGTATTAGCAAGTATGCTTGGCAGCAAAGCAATCAGAAATGCTCGCTTGTTTTAAACCTTATGACTATTGAATTTGATCACACAAAAATGATTTTGATCCTTTTCCAAAGACTACAATGGGATATATTTACATCATTTGTTTGATTGTAGACCCCTCCGACAACTCATCTCTCGACTATTGGAATATACAATTAAAAATTATAACATTAGTTCAATTTCTCAATGAAAATAAAACAAATTCATATGGTTTCAAATATTAGTATTATAGTAGTATGGTAGTATTAGTATTATTAGTATTATATTTGAATCATGCAAGAGATAATAAGTTTGAGAGGTGGATGACTATTTTTAGAGATGAGATGTTTGCTTGTAGACCACCCTGATGAATACCAACTATTGAATCATTGGCTGCGATTGGCTGGCAACCAGTCCAGGGTGTCCCCCGCCTACTGCCCAAAGCCAGCTAAGATAGGCTCCAGCACCCCCCCACGACCCTTGTGAGGAATAAGTGGTCAAGAAAATGGATGGATGGATGGATGGATGAATTATTGGAGGAATACATGAGTTAATTTTCTCACTACAAATACGACACTAGTATGTGATACGTTAACATAGTGGTATTTTTGGACCAAAAACTCTTTGCTTGCAGCTCCTGACAACAATTTCCTCCAGGCAAAAGGCCCAAAGGTTTACACCCTACTTTTTTCCACACCAAACATATAGCTCGCAATATGGCAATCACTAAGCAGCCTTGATTTGTTGATGCAAAGTTTGTAGGTTGACATCAATGAATTGATGATACACTGTGTCCCATTACTTTTGCCTGGATGCAAACCGCATTCATTCAGTCATTCATTGAGCGCAAGTGACCACAACTGTGCCCCGCACTAAAACAGGTCACGCGCTCTATTAGTTAATTTCAGTGCATGCTTTGAAAACTTGCACGCACACACACTCTCACACACCCCTTCAAAGTAATGAGCTTACAAGAAAAAAAGTAGGATGCAAAAGATGCAGTATTAACAAAAAAAAAAAACAGGAAAGGTAAGTTGTAGTAATTAAGCGATGATAGATGACCATTCAACCGCGCTACATCCGTCATGCTAATTTCCGGAATATTGCGCACGCCTTCTTGCGGGAGAGCCCATTTACCATCTGGCAGCCAAAGTGAGGAATCATGCCAAAACTGCAGGTTGTTTTCCCCGGAGAGCATTTGTCAGCTCGGTGGCAGACCCCGCTGCTTACGCCAGACTTTAATTGACAACGCAGGAAACCCCAGCAAAGTGGGGGAATTTTTTTTGGAGGGGGTCGGGTTTGGATTGCTGAGTTTGATCGGGATAAGTCGCCCGGACAGGAAGTTGACATCAGATAAGTAGTAGAAGAAGAAGAAAGAAAGAAAGAAAGAAAGAAAGAAAGAAAGAAAGAAAGAAAGAAAGAAAGAAAGAAGGCCACCATCCTCCAGCACCCACAACGTCAACCAAAAAGTCTGCTAGTAATGCACAGAAAAGCAATCATTGGAATTCATTGGAATATAAATATGCCAACCCCATTTAAATAATGCACTGTTGTTCATTGTCAACATATTTTGGGTAAACTCATACAAAAAGCATGCAAAGGACTCCAAAGTTTCGCAACAATGGACCTAATCCCAATAATCCGCCGATCTTTTATAACACGTCTGAATGCTCCTCCAATCCAATTTAAATGCTGCATTTTTTCTCATTTCAAATTTTGGTCAAACTGGTACACAAAAAAAAACAAAACAAAAAAAACAGAGGATTTCCAAGATTGTTCACAAACAGTTTGTGAGCAAAGGACCTCATCCTACACAAACCCCATTTAAATGCCATATTTGTTCATTTCCATCTATTTTTTTATTTTATTTATTTAACTGACACAAATCCTACTTCGGATGATTCCTAAGAGCAACAGCAAACTGTTTCGGAACAATGGACCCAATTCACACTATTTATTGTCAGAGACATTTAAAACACTATTATTTGATCAGAATTATTTTTTTAACGCAGTACTCATCGAAAAGTAAGTGAAGGACTCCCAAGTGTGTCAACAAACCGTTTCGGGGGCAAACAATGGACCTCATTCAGATCATTTCAATTTCCAACACTATTAAAATGCCCCATTTGGATTATTACTACTTGATGAAAAGGACAAATTGAGAATTGTTTGGGAACAATGGACCTCATACTGATAATCCAATCATTTATTATATGATTGAAATGTTTCAATCCTGTTTAAATGCTGCAATTTGATGCTTATATTATGGACGGACTTTGGAGGATTCCCATGTGAGTAGTTTTGCAGTTTCCAGGCAGTTTTGGGAAAAATTTGAACTAATTTTGATCATTTACAACAAAATGTAACATCTCCTTTAAAGCATATTTTGGGAAAGCCCAATGAAAAGCACAAATTGAGAAGCTGCACTGTATTTTATGGGGAAAACAAACACTTCAGAGGATTACCAAGCTTGTTAACAAGCAATTTGGGAACAATGGACCTCATTGCCATCATTCACAACACTAATTAAAGACTCCAACCACATTTAAATGCTGTGCTTTATTTATTCTCCGTTAGATTTTGTAAAAGAAAAAAAAACACCAGGATTCTCAAAAGCATTTTGGAAAGAATGGAAACCGAAGAAGACATCACTGTCTTGTAAATGTGGTTTAGTTAGTCCTGATTTGTCTAATTTCCTGTTGTACATGGGGGAAAAAAATAATTTCCTTGCAAAATTCCTGCAAGATTGCAATGATAAAAAGAAATATGGACAAGTTCCTTAAAACTCATTCACTCGCAGCCATTTTCACTAACACAATAATACCCTTAGCTCCTGGGCTGTTTTACTGGATTTTGACTGATTTTGCACAGAATATTCAGTTCAATTGCTATAAAAACATAGAACCTACCAAAAGAAAGATCAGAGTCTCTTCTTTTAACAGGAAAAAAAGTATATTTATATTATATATTTATATCTGGTTCTGTTTTGCAGCAATTAGCATGAGAATATAGCTAAGTTTCATCTTTATTCACAAACCTGTTTAAAATAGTGGGCAAAGGAACCCATTGCAACATGGCCCTGGTTGATCTCTTATACTCTGCTGCCACCTGCTGGCCGTTTCATGTAATAACTACCTTTGCTTCAATCATTCTCTTCAGTTCAGAGGCTGCATCAAAGCCTTCTTTCTCTATGCTCTAGCATAAAAAAAAACAAAAACGTATATATACGTCTTTTGGGAGCATGGTAATATTTAAAATAAAACGTATTTATACGTCTTTGGGCTTAACAAGGAATTATTTTGGCAAATACAAGACTAGACACAAAAATCAAACTTTACAATATATGCTCTGTTTTCCCATCAATACCTTGAACAGGGGCTCAGGTGGTACATTTAAAAGTAAATAGGATTTAGTATTATATCATCCTGATGTAAATATGTACGCTACAAGGGCAGCTCAGTAAGGCTAATTTGAGGCCTCTACTGTTAAGTCTCAGATATTTATCTACTCAGCTCTGGAATATCCATCCACCAGCCTGGAATTCCAATCAGGGAAGGTTGAGACGAAGGCAATGATTTATGTCAAGATTGTAACGGAAACGGAATTTGTGAGGTGAAACGACAAGAACGTCGGACTGTCAGAGCGGAGAAAATAAAACGTTCCGGCGTTCCAATTATCTCCCAGAGGGAGGAAAAATGACATTTACTGGCCTCCCTGTGGATACAAGAGAACGCACGAGGAGACGGCGCCCGACAGGAGAGCGGAATACCAAGTGGCAGCGGGAACACCGGGAAGGACCTTCACAAATTCCGGCAAGGTCGGAGATGAGCTCAACGGCGGTCAAAACGAGCCGGCAAGGACCTCGAATGGTACGAGTCAGAAGGCGAGCGAGCGAGAGGACGGGGAGTAACGGGAACGATGCCCATCATTTCCACCGAGATACGACCTTTACAAATGTTAGCAAGTCAGGAAATCTAATCAGAAAGACATCAATATTAATACACACACTATAAAATTCCATCAATTCAGTGTAGACACTGCTTGGCCTTGTTCACAATGAATTGGGAGCTTGGGATCAGATAATGTTGGTGAAGCAGCATGGGGCACTTTTTTTACAAGGTTATTTTTGAACGCCAAAGTGACAATAATCATACGTTGAGAATGCTAATTGGTTGATATCAAAAATCACGATTAATAAACATGAACATTCATTCATTTCAAAAATTATTCAACTAGCAAAAACGTAAATTTTGAATGTAACTTGAAAGAACAATCAGAAAATAAATTACTTACAAAATAAAATAAACAATAAATAAATATAAATAGTGACGGGTCCTGCTGTGTGAACTTTGGCCTCTTAGGGGCTGTATGGTGCTCTTTATGCACTTACACTAAAAATTGAAAAAAAAAAAAAAAAAAAAAAAAAAAAAAAAAAAAAAAAGAGAAGAAGAGAGTTGCAATTGAGCTTTATGAATATAATTTGTTTATCACATATTAGCAAGCCTTTGAGTACACTACAGGAATATGAATTTGAAAAAAAATCTTTATATATGATTTTTCGTCTTCGGAAAAAAAAAATAATTTTGTCAAAATGAATGGAAACACCATCCATAATTAATTCAAATTTCATCAATTTAGACTTAGAAAGTTTTTGGAAAAACAGTCACGGGATGGGTCGGTTAGGGGGAAAAAATAAAAAACAAATAAAAAAACCCCCCCCACTAAATTACACTTTTGCAAGTACATGAGCGGAGAAGTACTTTAAACTACATAAGCCTCTGGAAAAAAAAACAAAAAAAAAGTCAACGGCAACGGAGGATGTTGTTTTGGGGCAGGAATCAATTTGGAGGTACAGCACATTTTGGATGCCAGCCCAGATAAACGTGTCATGTTGTAGCGGGATTGGATGATGTAACGCGACGGGATTAGTGTGTTTGTGCGCGCGCGTGTGCGTTTACTGGGGCGCAATCAAACTTCTATTGACAGGTTTGCAACTCCATTTTTTATTACACTAATGTTTACATACTCAAACTCATCCGAATTAGCATATTGTTCCTGTTGCCCATATAAGGACATGAGAGTGGAGGGTTTGAAAACAAAAGCTCCAAACCCATTTTAATACTCATACTCATCCCAAGTGCAGTCATTTTGACTACCTGATCATTTGGAACGCCATTTCAAGGCTCAACAGCGTGGGACGTTCACACACTTGTCACTTAACTCAAATTCAGACTTGGATGACGACAACATGATCGATTCTTCCTTTTAGGCGTCCACATGACTACAGGAGAGCGACGTCCCGTAATTGTCCCGGCTCGGAGTGCTGCCATGGCAACAAAGAGGCTCATTCCGCAGAGGCAGGGGAGGGGGGGGAAAGTGAAGGTTTGTTACGATAGTTGTTGGTTGTTTTGAAGAGGATGAACCCGCACGTGCCAACTGGGCAATGCTGGCCCGCTGTGAGTTCAATGATTTTTCCACAGCGCTTAACATCCATTTGACCCGCAGCTGCCTTTCTATTCAAGACTTGCGTCTCATTTATGTGCCACAAGCATAATAAGAGTTGCTCACCACCGAATCCATTTCGGACCCTTTGGCTATTTTGAAAGTAATATTTGACCACTTGTGTCGCCCCCACTCTTGTCCTTACATGTCATGCGAGTTGGTCACATGACTTCACCCGGTATTAAAGAGCAAAACTGAGCTCAAATAAAACATATTGATGTTCTATTACCCAAAATACATTTCTTTTTCAAAAATGTTATTTTTGAGGGCCGTTCGATACCAGTAGGATACCGATACCAATACCAATCACCAATACCACGAGTATTTTTTACATTTTATCTTGATCGTGTCATGCCAGTTGGTCATGTAACGTCATTCAATACCTGACACATCATCTGTGTAGCTCAGGCTGAAATGAATGAATAGAATAGACACGTTCATTCACTGACTGCCAAGTCACTCACCATATCAGGCTCTTAAAACCTCTCAAAGCCACATACATTCAAAGTCACAGATATTACAATGGAGTAATCAGAACAATAATCAACAAAGTTAAATGAAGCAATTTAAAAAAAAAAAATAGACACAGAGAAATTGACATTGTTACCATTATTACTGTTTAGGGGTGTCAAAATGAGTGTGTTAATTTTGAGTTCATTTAAAGTTCCTTTACCACCACTAATTTTTTTTAATGTGAGATTAATGAGCGCCCCTTCCTTGGAAAGCCTGTACTGGGGGAATTCCAGTCACAACGCAGCGGACACGTCCGTGTCAAAATTTAGCAGTAATAAATGTAATAATAATGCATATATTTGTGGAGACTGGGGTCAAGTTGTATTTTACTATTTAAAAATGTACAGAAGTTCAGAATGTTAAAGATGAGATAGTTCTTAATGTGAAAAGAAAAATACACCAACATTTACAAGTGCAATTATGCCATCTAGTGGCAGAAAAATGACTGGAACACAAATCAATATGACACTCATTTTTTACAGTAGAATACATCTTTTTTTAATTTTCACTCGATTTTGTGAATTATTATGAAATTACAGCCATATTCATATTAGTTTAACATTTGTATTTAACATATTTTATTCTACCTTTTTATTGTACATTTAGAACAGATATAAAATTTACGATTAATCGTGTTAACTATTGAAGTCATTCGACTATTTCCAATTGAAAATTTTAATCACCTGACACCCCTATTACTATTATTTACAGACCCTACATACCACACGCTGCTGTTATCATATAAAATCACTTTCGTTTTCTAAATGTGCCCTTTGAAGCAGAAACTCTTCAGATTGCAGCAAAGTCATTCTTTGCTGCCCAAGTGGAAGTTCGTAAGGAGCCAATTACAACTCTCGTGGCGGCCGGTTTCAGCCGGCTGTTGGTCCGAGTGGACTCATGACTGATGGAGCGCCATTAGGGCTCAACGGAGAGTCGGTCAATAAAAGACCAGGAGGGAAATTAGGGCACGGGCGGGGGAGCCGGGGTCCATTACCATTAACTTAACAAATGTGCACCCCGCCCTCATCGCTCACCCGCAACCACGGAAGCTTCATGGGAAGATGAGACTAACACGGTGCAAGAATGAGATGGGGGGGAAGAAGAAAAACAACAAACTTGAGAGGACTGGACAGGAGTGTGCGTGCACGTGCGTGTGTGTCATGCTGCAGCGCTGCCGACTGCGGCGTGACACACTCCTCTGCAGCTCGCTCGTGACTCAACACACTTCAGCATCCAGTCCTCCCACTGCGGTGCACTCGCGCGCCGACTGGTCGCCGCAGATGGCCATCACTGCCGTCAATTATGCCTCAATTGCTAGTTTTTTGGGGGGGTTTTCGCGATATATGCTGGCAGCTGCGACAAACATTTAGTGGAAACAGGTGACAAAAGAAATAATGGGAAACCCACGTGATGGCATGACAGGATCTCTTTTTTTTTTTTTTGCTTCATTTGATTGGCGGCGTATGTGAAGCTTGCTCACAATTTCAGTTTTGGTAAGCAAGACGACGATTTTCAGTCTCAGTCAGGATTCAAATCTTCTGGAGACCTCGTTGTCCAGAATGTTACTTTGAAACTTTTTATTTTTCTTAATTACAGTGAACTCGAAATCTGAGCCATTGTTGGACGGACTCCAGTCCTTCTAAAGTTCCCGTTGTTTTTAGGTAATAATAAACGCTACAGAAAGAGCAAAAGCGTCTTTAAATCCCAAGAACAACTTAAGTTGTCCATTGTAGTCAAAGCATTCAGTGCCAAGGTCGTGTTATGTCGTGTCATTGGTCTAATGCACGGGCCCTTTAAATTGAAGGGAGTGGAGTGGTAATGAGCTAAACCGCCAGCAGAAGGTAGCAGTGTGTCATTTTGGATTAAAAATCTCCTCTGTTTGCCAACTTTTTTAGAGTAGGGGAAGGGCACGACTCCATGACGACTTTTAATTTGAAGCATTCGAACAGGAAATTTATGTAGCTTATGTGTAGCTATATCACAGGAAGTAGTAAGGAGTAAAACAATTATTGGCAAGACTGATAGATAGATCAATAGATCAATCTGAAACCGTGTTAACCTCAGGGAATGGTTTATTTAAATTTCCAGTTAACTTTATAAGAGATGCAGCTAACCCCAGGAAATCTATGCACCTTTTGTTTTTGTTTGAAAATAAATCAAAGATATATGGTTTAACATTTTTATTATTTTTGAAATTTTGGGAAAAAAATTATATAGCGAGTTACGGTATTTACTACTTTAAGTTTTCATGTAACATTTGATGACATGCTGATGACGCTGGGAGCATCCTGAACACTTTTTGTTAGAATTTTAAAACCTCTACTGTATATTATATATATGTATATATATAGGTATGTAACGATATCCAAACATCACGATATGATATTATCACAATAATTACGATATTTATCACGATATTGTCGATAGTTGCCAATATTAAAAAAAAGGTCACACTATTGTAAATATATATATATATATATATATATATATATATATATATATATATATATATATATATATATATATACTAATAAAAAACAATATTGTGATTTTGTATATTACAGCAATACATATAAAGATCACTTACTTGCTAATGCAAGCACACATTGGCTAATATTGTGGATTTTAAACATAGAAGGGCTAAAACATGCCTTGTGAAAATTAAACTGCCCTAAAAAACTAGCCACCAGAGGGTGCTACAATTGCACAAATGGAAATCAACTGGACTTTTTTAAAGGGATGCGCTGCATTTAATAACGTGACATGACAACGACGATATATTGTGGCAGTTTTAATATCGCGATATCACGATAATGCCGGTATCGTTACATCCTGCTTGAAAGATGTGTCACAATGCTCAAAAATCGATGGCACTCGAGGGTTGTGAGCCATGTAAATGGCATTGAATAAGTTGAATTCGGCAGTCTTCACCATTTTTACACCTGTTAACACTATTTGGATCTTAGTAAATCCGGACCCAACCCTCCCAGCTGGCCTGGGAACGCCTCGGGACATCCCTGGAATTCTTTCCTCCCGTTATATCGTTCTCCGGACCACCCGCAGAGCGCCATCGTCATATTCCGAAACTTTGCGCATGGCATCATTCCCATGGGAGGCGAGCTTAGCGGGCGGCGCCATCCATCAAGCTTGTCACGGGGGTCGCTCGGGGGCAGTTGGCGAGGGGCCGCGTGGGACTCGGCTCATTTCCCTGCTGTGATTATCCCCGCCTTCGCCAAGCGGAAACAAAACGTGGGGCGGGCCAGAAGACAGTAGCTTTGGCCTCCTCAGCTCTTCCTTGTCGTGCTTGGAAGGACACGCTCCTTTGAGTGCTGTCACTATCGAATAGTTTGGATTATTTTACTGTTGATTTGCAGAAATCAGAGGATTTGGACCATTTCAAATTTAAAAATGGCTCAAAACGATTCCTCAATGATTAAAATAGTTGTTGATTACTTTGATAATCAATTTCTTGTTGATTAATCGATTAATTTTGACAGCTCTAGCTTCTTTGCTTTCAAATTCACTAAGACATACATTCCTTTCCTTTTAATTTACACAACAGCTCAACATTATTATTAGTTTGTTACTAAAATAAGCTATTCTATATACACATTTAAAATATTCAATTGAGTGTGGCCACCTCTGGTTTAACAGCTGTCAGCAGACGAGGGCACGCGTGGGGGTAAAATTTGCGGATCCTTTTTTGGGTTCTCACACTGATAAAAACATCCCGGATCATTTCCACAACCTAATGGATAGCTCCCGGGGTGATTATCTAGCAGGCCGCAAAAATCTAATCAAAACTGCTTCATTAGTTTTTATATAACCCCGCTAACACATGCACGCAAACACACACATAGGCAGAAACCCACAAACTCAAATGCAGACTAGTTGAAAGATTGCATTGCGGTATGTATGTAATATTTCTAAATAATAGCATGCAATTAAAAAAAAGACCGTTAGTCTTCATGTGAAGGCACAGCTGGTAGGAGTGATCACTATTTTGCAGGGAATGACACCTTGTTGGTGATATTTGTCCAAAAGTGACTTCAGCGCTGCCAAATTTGAGCACTTAGTGCACATCACACGTTCTTTGCTTTCTCTCTGGCTACTTTTTAGGTGCGACCAATCTTCAATCAATCTAAGATGACTTTTAGTGAGAGAAGTGGAGTTCACCCGTGATTGGTCAACATACATTTGATCAGTCATGCTTAAAGACTGGCGCTTGCTATGTTGGAAGATGTTGCGTATTTGAATAAGGTATTAAAAGGCGCTTCTCACTGGCTTCCTTGGTCGCTGGTGCTTTCGGCTACGAGCTGGCCTACTTTTCACAAGCTCAAAACACCCAACCGAGGCTGTCTGGCTCCGCCCCCCTCGCCTCCTCGCCCCGCTAACCCGCATGCCTGTGCCTCCCTAGACGGGCTGCGGCCAGGCTCATCATGCTCTGCAGCGCCGTTTACACTCGCTCGTGACCTCATCTGCGGCTGAATCACCGACCCGCTGCCCACGCACACACACGAACGCGCGTACACGCGCACAAACACGCACACATGCACACGCACGCACGCACGCACCCGTGCACGTTTATACAGTCAAAGTGGGCTGTGTGGTCATGTCTGTAGGGGGGAAACATGCAGCATTGCATTGATTTATGCATGGAATTAATAATATGGATTTATGGATAGATGGCTGGAGGGAGGGGGACGGACGGACGGATGGACGGACGGATGGACGGATGAATGGATGATTGGTTGGATGGTTGATTGGTTGGATGGAGAGATGGATGGATCTGGATGGATGATGGTTGGATGGATCTGGATGGATGATAGATGATTGGTTGGATGGATGGATGAATGAATGAATGAATGAATGAATGAATGAATGAATGAATGAATGAATGAATAGGTAGATGGATGGATGGATGGATGGATGGATGGATGGATGGATGGATTGATGGATGGATGGATGATTTGGCTGGCTGGCTGGCTGGCTGGCTGGATAATGGATGGATGGATGGATGGATGGATGGATGGATGGATGGATGGATGGATGGATGGATGGATGGATGGATGGATGGAGGCAGATGATGGATGGATGGATGGATGGATGGATGGATGGATGGATGGATGGATGGATGGATGGATATAGATGATTGGTTGGATGGATAGATGATTGTTGGATGGAGGGATGGATGGATGTGGATGGATGATGGTTGGATGGAACTGGATGGATGATAGATGATGTATGGATGGATGGATGATAGATGATTGGTTGGCTGGATGATGAAAGGATGAATGGATCTGGATGATAGATGGATGAGGATGATAGGTGGGTGAATGGATGGATGATCTGGTTGGATGATGGATGGATGGATGATTGTTAGATGGATGATTTGGCTTGCTGGCTGGATAATAGACGTTCTGGATGGATGGATGGATGGATGGATGGATGGATGGATGGATGGATGGATGGATGGATGGATGGATGGACGGATGGACGGATGATCTGGCTGGGTGGCTGGATGGACGACTTATAAACTTACGACTTATTCCTTTCCATAGATAGACAGACAGACAGAGGAAATTTTAACATAAAAAATGAAATGCAAAATGCTAATTGCATAATGACTCTAAAGACTGAAGATATAGTCACATTAGAATCCCGCAGACTCAACTGAAATATTCCTCCTGTGTATCTCAAGTCGACACATCACGGAGCCCGTAGGAGGCTGTCGAGGCTTGACGTCTCCGGTGTGTGCGTATGTGACAAAGAATTCGCCAGCCAGCTCCTTTATTATTTGAAACACGCGCACGCACACACTCTCGGGGACGAGGGGGGTTGCAAAGCCGTCAGGAATCCAACAAGAGGCCTGCTGACACAAATGGGACGACAGACCACTGCGGACCCCCGCAATGGCACAAAATCACAGGCCTGACATGGAAGGGCAAAGCACCTCTGGCATCCCACTACTTTTCTGGAGAAATATCCACACTATTCCTGAATCTTCCAAAAAAAAATTGGTGATATTTTTACACACCTAAGATACTTTTTCTTAATTATTCCACAAATTGTGGACATATTTTGCCAAAAAAAAAAAAAAAAGGTCACTAACATTATTTTAAAACAAAGAATCAAAATTGTTTGCTTGAGTGTGATAAGTTTCCAGAGTTCATAAGTATTAATACAATACAATACAATACAATACAATACATTTTGATTTCTCCTTGTAGCCATTTTGTTGAAAACAAGCAGGAAACGTCTCTCAATAGAATTTCATTGCAATTTCATAGGAAATGTAGATTTACACTCTACAGAGGGCCATTAGAGGTTCCTTTTGATTCCTGCAGCACATTTAAGCAGCCATTTTATGTTTGCGATACATATTTACACTAGGGGTGTCAAATCAGTGCCTTAATTTTGAGTTAATGTTCCTTTAATGCCACTAATTTCTTTTAATGACAACTCCTTATTTGGAAAGCCTGTACTGAGGGAATTCCAGTTGCAACGCAGCAGACACGTCCACGTCAAAATTTAGCAGTAATACATTTAATAATAATGCATACATTTGTGGAGACTGGGGTCAAGCTGTATTTTTACAATTTTAAAAATGTGCAGAATTTCACAAGTTACTTCCTGTTCAATATTAGATAGCTCTTAATATGAAAAGAAAAATCCACTAAGCTGTCACCGTCATCTTACAACTGCAATTATGCCATCTCGTGGCAGAAAACTGACCTCATCACAAATCAATATCACACTCATTTTTTACAGTAAAGTACATCTTTTTCATTTTATTGTTTGAATTATCATGAAAATTACTGAATCAATGACTGAAAGATGCAGACAAATTTCTATCAGTTTAACATTTTTCCACAAGAGTATGAAAACTTAGGGGAAAAATAAATCTATTGTACATTTAAAATAGATATAAAATTTGCGATTAATCGTGAGTTAACTATAGAAATTACGACATTACAGGACTGTCTCAGAAAATTAGAATATTGTGATAAATTCCATTATTTTCTGTAATGCAATTAAATAAGCAAAAATGCCATACATTCTGGATTCATTACAAATCAATTGAAATATTGCAAGCCTTTTGTTATTTTAATATTGCTGATTATGGCTTACATCTTAAGAAAACTCAAATATTCTATCACAAAATATTAGAATATTTCCTCAGAACAAGTAAAAAAAAAATGCCATTATCAGCAATATTAAAACAATAAAAGGCTTGCAATATTTCAGTTGATTTGTATTGAATGCAGAATGTATGACATTTTTTCTTATTTAATTGCATTACAGAAAATAATGGACTTTATCACAATATTCAAATTTTCTGAGACAGTCCTGTAATTTAAATCACCCGACACCCGTAGTTTATATTATACAAAAAGTAACATTCACAGTAGGAAGACACAGGAAGTCAGCCATTTTGGCTATCATTTGGGCTTACAATTCAGAGGCCCTCTAAAGTTTTGAACCAATTGCTACAAAAAAAATAATAAAGATTTGAACCTTGTGTACAAGACAGATGGGCGCTCTATTGTTATTCGAATTTTAATAATTGCCTTACATTTCGTCACCTTCCTACTAAAGATAGTCGGCGCCATGTTTATGTTGCCATATCACACATACAGAAACCTCGCAGTTTCAAGTTGAGCCAGTCTGACTCATCCACTTACAGAAAAAGAAAAAGAAAAAAAAAAAAAAAAGCTCTCACGCCACAAAATGCAGGTCAGAGAAAAGACGGGCCGCCTCTTTAGATGATGACACACTGTCGGGTGAGAAGAAGCCAATAAGCAGCCAAAAAAAAAAAAAAGTGTTTTGTTGTTGTGGTGGTGCTGACGGCACAGACGTGATTTGTGGAGCGGCTACTGTGAGAAAACAATCTCGGCCAAAGCAAGGCGGCGTAGGTGTGTGCGTGTGTGCGTGCGCTGCATGTGGCAATACAGTATTGTGTACAGTATTATGCAAGACGTGTTGTTACACAAGCAACAGGTGAGATGCAACTTTTACCAGGAAAATTCCTTTTTCACCCACAATCTGTTTGATCAGAATGGACATTTAAAGACATTCCTTCAATAAATCATTGATCAAAAAAATGATGGGTCTGATTCACTGATGTATCAGAATTTTAGCTTTTTTTGAATACATTTGTTCTTAGAAAATAAACATATTAAAAAAAAGAAACTTTTAGCACCACGGAGGGATTGGAGTAGAATTCTGATTTCTCACGCAGCCCATCGAGGCAGTGAACAAGCTTTTATTGGCCACATTGTGGTGCTTTATTGCGCTATTTCAAGAGGAAGCTTACGACGCGCCACCAACTTGTGGATGTTCCACACACTTTGAAAACAAATAACGGCCCTGATTCATCCAAATTTGTGTTACATTTTTTTTGTTCATTTTGTTTTTAGGCAGGGTGGCACGGTAGTCGAGTGGTTAGCACGTCCGCTTCCCAGTTCTGAGGTCTCCGGTTCGAGTCCAGGCTCGGACCTTCCTGGGTGGAGTTTGCATGTTCTCCCCGTGCCCGCGTGGGTCTTCTCCGGGTACTCCGGTCTCCTCCCACATTCCAAAGACATGCATGGCAGGTTAATTGGGCGCTCCGAATTGTCCCTAGGTGTGCGTGTGAGTGTGGATGGTTGTTCGTCTCCGTGTGCCCTGCGATTGGTTGGCAACCAGTCCAGGGTGTCCCCCGCCTACTGCCCAGAGCCAGCTGAGATAGGCGCCAGCAGCCCCCGCGACCCTTGTGAGGAATAAGCGGTCAAGAAAATGGATGGATGGATGGATGTTTTTAGGCAGTAAATGATAAAGATGAAAAGAAAATTTAATGGGACTGGAGAGGAATTTTGATTTCTGCCGCAGCCCGTTGAGTAGGAGAGTGACGTATATCGATATTGCGATAAATCGTGATACATTGTCTCCTGATATATTATCGATACGCCTATGCAAGTATCGCGATACTTGTAGTTAATATACAGCCACTATATCTGCTCCATTGTTCGTTACTTATTGAGCAATTACATGGCGGGTCGCTAGGGGGCGCACCTCATAAGAGTGGCGGGAAAATATATGGAAGTTTTCAGGCGAAGAAGACTCATGACCTAACATTTATCTGTCTAGCAACTGAGTCAGTTTTGCATACGTTTCTATGAAAAATGTGTATTATAGCTTCAATTTTAACATTTTAAAACACATTTTATTTTTAGACTTTTTGAAGCACACAATTTCTGACGAATATTAATTTAATTGGATATAATATTTAAGTAATTTTATTTACTTACTTTTGCAATGTTACACAAAAAAATTGTGTCACAGTTTATCAAATGAAACAATTGACAATGTAACTGACTGACATGTTGCATGACAATAGTGTCAGACAAAAATTCGTTCAGAGAAAGTGGTCTCTGTTAAGAAAACATTTGTATTTGTTAAAAAAAAAATACACTCAAGTACTCACTGTGAAGAAGACACCACTTCAAACTTCAAATTTCAAACTTTAAGACACCAGTTTTAATATTGATTGCATTTCAGTGATGGTACAAAAAAAAAAACGATTTTCTCGTTTAAAAAACCCCCCATCTGTTTATGTCTTGAGTAGGTTTATTGTAGATTATCGTGGATTTATTACTTGACCAATATAATCGATAATTGCAGTATCATCATATTGTGAGATAATCGTTATTGTGAGCCTTGTATCGCATATCGTATCGTACCGTGAGGTACCCAAAGGTTCCCACCCCTACAATTGAGGCGGTAATTTATTTTATAATTTTATAAAGAACTGGTTTTATTTTAACTCATTTGCTCCCAAAAACGTATAAATACGTTCCATTTTAAATATTTCCAGTGTCCCAAAGACGTATTTATACATTTGCTGTTGTTTTTTTTGTTTTTTTTATGCTAGAGCATACAGAAGGCTTTGATGCAGCCTCTGAACTGAAGATAATGGTTGAAGCAATGGTAGTTACTACAAAAACAGTCAGCATGTGGCAGCAGAGTATAAGAGATCAACCAGGGCCATGTTGCAACAATCTGTTTTCCCCACAGTTTTAAACAGATGTGTGAATATTGATGAAACTGAGCTATATTCTAATGCTAATTGCTGCAAAATGGAAACAGATCGAAATGTACTTTTTTACCCTGATGAAATAAATCAAAATCAGTCAAAATCCAGCACCACAAGGAACAGCTGTCGAGATTTTCCAATCAAATGGACCATAGTGTTTCAATGAAATGGGTGAGACCAAGTTTTGAATGTCATTTTAGTTCATTGTCAGTTTCTACTTCAACCCGTTTAGGTGTTTAACAGTTTTTTAATGGTTTCCGCCATATAATGAGACTTTCATTATGCTAATAGTCACAATTCACCAGCACTTAGCAACCAGTTAGCAACAATAAAACAATGCGACAAGTGAACGGATGTGGCGGGCGACGCATTAGTAAATGAGAACTTGTGAGGTGCATGCGCTGGGGATTTTGACAGCAAGGAGAGTTCCCCGTTTGCAACATGTTGCCTTTCATAATAGTTATGAAATGCATCATGTCCGTGGGAGGAGGAGGAGTTCCTGCCTCCACATCAGCGAGCCTGCACGCAACACGCTCTTCTCCGATCAACAGCGTCTCACTGGCCTATTTTGTGCCGCGGTGCCGCCAGATGGTTCTCCCCAGAGGCGCCAAGAACTCGCCCTGCGCTCGCCCTCGTTAATTAAAGCAGCAGCCGGCGGTCCTGTCGGGTTCCAAAAGCTCACAGAGGACAGCGACCCAAAGTTTTTTGTTTTTTTTTTGGTTTTTGCTTTAATCATCCGCAACATGAAAGCAAAGCCGAGTCTCCGTGTTAGCGTTTGGGCTAATCTCGGTTTATCCGCGACAAGATGCTGAAACAAAATGTTCAATAAGATCACCCCAAAAGGGTTCAAAATATCATGAGGCAACAAATGATCGTCAGATCGTCTCCACAAAAGTGACCCGGCAAACTTCCACCAGTCACCATCATGACAACATGTCAGTGAAGGCCAGACTATGATTTGTTTTTTTTTAGCTGTGACAGACAAATGTGAAGGTTGGCCATCATTTTTGACAGATGAGACCAAACAGCTGTAGAAGCCAGAGGGTATTTATTGTGTGCCAACTGCTGCATGGACCATCGTATGATTCTTGAATGAAAACGCCGCACGAACCGAAACACTGAACCAAATGAACCACGGGAGAAACAGAACACACTAAACAAACTAGTGCTGTCACCATCGAGTATTTTTAGAACCATTAATCTATTGATTATTCAATCAATTAATCAACTAATAAGATTGATTTTAATTTTGCAATAAAGTGTACTAAGAAAGCTTTTTATTTTTTTTTATTTTTTTTTTTAAAGAAAAAAGATTGATGTACTGTGTTACCGATTAGGTCATTGTTTTATGAAGTAAAAACAGATGTTTGCAAATGTCTTATTTTGATTAAACACAGAAGATCTTTCATGAAGGACTACAGAAATCAGTGAACAATTACTGTTGATATGCTGATTTTTAAAATAGTTGTCGATTAGGTTGATAATCGATGACTTGTCGATTAATCAATTAATTTTGGCAGTTCTAAAACACTACCACATGACTCATCAAACATTGGGAACCAAAGATCTGTATGAACTAAACTATTACACGTACTGAAACGAAAATATGAACAACTAACTACTACTACAAACAGCAGATGCTGAACCGAACTACCGTACAAGCCGAAACTCCACATTACCAGTCGTACGAATTGAAATGAACCAACCAGCGCGCAAAGCAAACTACCACAAGGACCAAACTGCCGCATGAAGCGCAACACTAAATAATGGACGAATCAGAATGCAAAAAACATAGACTGTTGTGTTCAAGATGATAATACAAAATGTCAGGACTCAACAAATGTTTGTCAGGAGGTGCTAACTTTAGTCACCACCATAAGAAGACACATACGCTGGATCGGCACTTTTGCAAAGCACAAAGCCTCCGGAGAGCAAAGAAGAAGAAGAGTGGTCGTCCTTGAGAGCATGCGACGGGATGGGCGGGTGGAAAACACCGTGACAGACTGACAGCGTGATGCACTTTGCGTGAACCGCCTGATTTTTTTTTTTTTTTTTTTTTAAACCACGCGGCATCTCAGACAGTCGACGTGACTTGACAACACATGAGCTGAGCACAATTCAACTTCTGCTTTAGCTTAAGAGTGGGTGACCAAAAAACAAAAATATCTTTTAAATCAAATGTGGGTCAGTTGATTCTCAAACTGGGCTAAAACGGTGTTGTCAGTATTCAAAACACAACTATCCCCCATATGCCCACCTTTGACCCCGAGGCGGGTGGCGGCATCAGGTTCATGACAAACTCAAAAAAAAAAAAAAGTCATTGGCAGTATCAGAGCGACCCAGTTGTAGCGGCCGCATTTAGCAGCAGGAGCTCAGGGGATGAGATGACACACACGGATGTCACAACATACCTTCACGCTACATTTGATGCCAGCCATCCGTAGAAAGTTGAATAATTACGACGCTTAAAAAAAAGAAAAAAAAAAAAGAGCAGATAACAGCAATGTTTATCTCATTTGAAAAATGCGTAAGTAAAAGTGTAAGGATGCCGCCACTGGTGTCACTGCTTCGCAATTGCAACACATAAAAATAACAGTTACTACTACTTTCCTATTTTCCAATTGATTCCATTTTGATTCAGTGATATACATGCTCATGTTTTAAATAAACTGCATCTTCAGATGTGAACTTTCTTCACTGGCAAGAGGCTGAAATTCTTTGAATTTTGTCCACGCACCCCCCCCCCCCCCCCCCCCCCCCCTTTCGGACACTTTACAACAGGTTACATCGATCACATCATTTGCAACATTAACATCCGAAAGAAGGGCTGACGGGTAAATTTTGAATACATATTTTAGGTCTCTTATTGATTAATTTGATAATCAATTAGTCAATTAACTGTTGCACCTCTAAACCTCGCATTAGGGGTATCAGGCAATTAATTTTTTTTAATTGTAATTAATCACATGGCTTCAAGAGTTAACTCACAATTAATCACAAATTTTATATCTGTTCTAAACGTCCAATAAAATGTAGATTTTTGGGTGGTAAGTTGTCATTCTCTTGATAACATAAAAGTGGACAAAAAATGTTAAATTAACAGCAATATGGCTGCCTTTTAATCAATAATACAGTAATTTCATAATAATTCATAAAATTGGGTTCAAATTATAAAAAGATCTACTGTACTGTAAAAAACGAGTGTGATATTGATTTGTGTTGGTCAGTTTCTGCCACTAGATGGCATAATTGAATATGTAAGATGGTGATAGCTCAGTGCATTTTTATTTTCCTCTTAAGAGATATCTAATATTGAACATGAAGTAACTTGTGACATTCTGCACATTTTTAAATTGTAAAATACAACTTGACCTCAGTCTCCACAAATACATACATTATTATTACATTTATTTCTGCTCAAATTTGACGTGGACGTGTCTGCTGCATTATGAATGGAATTCTCCCCAGTAACAGGCTTTCCATAAGGGGCGCTTATTTTGACACCACTAATATATATATTTTTAAATTTCAATCATCAGACAATGAATCAAATATTTGACGACCAACCATTATTTTTGATGCATGAAAAAAACAGCCTAAACACAAAACATAACACCGCAAACCGCAAAAAAATCAGTATAATTTTGAAGAAAAATGTAATATTCTTGTTACCTGGAGAGTTTACATCTCAGACACAAACGTAAAATTGCACAGAAAGGCCAACATTCTTAACATCGGCATGTGACATTTGCTGCCATATTTAGCACTAATGGAGCCTGTTCCCTTCAGGAGTTTGTATACAAAATTGAATACTTTTGTCGCCACAAGCCAAAGAAAAAACACAAAGTATGGAACAGCGCACATAATTCTTTGAAAGACTTCCTGAGACCACAAATTGCTTTTTCAATATTGTCATGGATACCTGAGCCTGTTGCCATCCATATTTAGTAAGCAGAATTGACACATCCAATCATGGGACGCATTAAGGCCAATTTGCACCTCCTCTCGTGCTCTTCCTGATGTGGCATTTACACCAAGTGCGAGCAAGGCTATGTTGTAGTCTAATGAGCGCTTAGAAAAACAACATGTCCTTAATCGTCTCACAGCCACAAATTAGAGTAATCGCCATCTTTTTGCTCCTGCGGATTTGTGAACCAAACGACCTCAAAAGTGTTAATTAAAGAGAGCTGTTTGGGGTATTGTGTCCCTCAAAAGCAGCATATTGTGGCCTCGGGATTGACTGTGAAAATGAATGAGAGGCACAAGAAAAGAAAGTCACCGGGGAGCTGCAAACGGGATGCGGCTCATAAAACAAAAGAACAACTTCCCGATCCGGCTTATTTTGTCTTATGCAATTACCCACCACACAGAAATCCGTCACGACCGGCGGAATGACGGCCATCCGTCAGCCGGCCCGCCCCGAGGAGGGCGGCTAATAATCGCATGGACAACAAAATGCTTATGAGTGGGAATAAATATGCAAACAGGGAGGTCACCCCCCCGGCAGGCGGCATAATGAACGATGGAAGCGGGTAGGAGGAAGAGGAGACGTCCCGCTGCTAATTTAATCGAGCGGCTACGCAATAGCATTCCGCCGCTGTGTCATCTGTCCCGCAACTGACGGCTCCTTGGGGAAGGTCGCAACAAATGAGACGTAATCGCACACAATCAACACGATGGGAATTCCAAAACCAACAGACGGCCGCCGCGGGTTGGCCTGGATCATGACTTGCCACTAGGAACTCTGAGCTTTTGCATGGACCTTTCATATGCTTAAAATTGCCTTTATTCATAGTTTAAACCAAAAATGTTTCCATAAACTATGATCCCCAAAACACTATCATTAACATTATCCTTAAAAATAAACTGGATACTAGTGAACTGCTAACAAAACCTCATGACTGCTAAAAACTAACTACTAAAGTGCACTTGTGATGCAATCACAACCACTGCTAGCAAATGCTCATGACAGCGAGCAGCTGCTAAAGTCAGCCAATGACTGCTAACACAGCTAGCTAATGACTGTTAAGCCGCCATATTGCTCCTTCCAAGAAACGTTTCTCGGCATACAATCCCATACATTTACAGTATCGAAATTGGAGAACATTTGAGACAGTACTTAGTACAAACAGCAGGATTTATGATGTTTTAAATTTATTAAACATAAACGATGATTTCAGACATTTTACATCTTGTCTTAAATACATGTATAAATTATATGTTTACAGGAGGAAACTTGTATTTCTATTTTTTTATTAAAGAATTATAGCCGTAATTGAACAAAAGATGCCTCTGCCAAATCTAATATTGGTGTCTAAGGAACTGAGCGATATAAGAAAAAAGGAGTCTTCAAAGCTATCGGCTATCCAGTAATATATACAGATCAGTGGCTGATACTGACCACTCTGCTAATGACAGCTAACAAATGCTAACATAGCGCACCCCTCTATACATCATCTTTACAACTTTACCACCTTTTGCCTTTTTACCTTCTCTGGCAAAGGGACAATTCTACTGTGTTTAAAAAACAGTTTCAAAACGTGAGCTGAATCAGTATACCGCAACTGATCGTGCATGAGAGAGAATATTACAAGGCCGCTTCTGTCAAAATTTGATGGATGACATTCTTAATTAGATTAGGGGGGTCATGTATGGGTCATGACCCCTCCCTAATGAAGATTAATGACCCTTTAATGACTTCCAGATGTCATATAATGAGGGTTAATGACCTTTAATGACTTCCAGATGTCATTTAATGAGGGTTAATGACCCTTAATGACTTCCTGATGTCATTTAATGAAGATTAATGACCCCTAATGACTTCCTGATGTCGTTTAATGAAGATTAATGACCCTTAATGACTTCCTGATGTCATTTAATGAAGATTAATGACCCTTTAATGACTTCCAGATGTCATATAATGAGGGTTAATGACCGTTAATGACTTCCAGATGTCATTTAATGAGGGGTAATGACCTTTAATGACTTCCGGATGTCGTTTAATGAGGATGAATGACCTTTAATGACTTCCGGATGTCGTATAATGAAGATGAATGACCTTTAATGACTTCCGGATGTCGTTTAATGAAGATGAATGACCTTTAATGACTTCCAGGTGTTATATAATGAAGATGAATGACCCTTAATGACTTCCTGATGTCATTTAATGAAGATTAATGACCCCTTAATGAAGATGGATGATGTGTAGGTGGTGTTCCTACCTGTTTTTGCAGATATCATGGCTGACCCGGGTTCAAATGCTAATTGTTTGGTTAACTTCCGGATCCGGTGCACGCCCCCCTAGATTGAGTGAATAATGAATAATAATGAGATTGAATGACGTGATCGGAGGGAGTGGTTTAGTATGGGTAAAACCGCCGGGGGAAAAGTACTAGCCATTTCTATTATGGTGAAGGGGGAAAAGTAATATGAGGCCTTCGCAATGCCACACTCACTTCTCTGAAAAATTCTCAAGAGGTATCGGCTCTGAGCTTCCAAGATGAATCCAGGTAATTAACTCTTGATATTATCTATATATGTATATATACTCATACAAATGTGGCACTTATATTCCCTTCTATTAATGTTTTTGCTATGAAATAAAAAACCCCTACATCTTAATGAAGCTTCTGGAAAAGCAAGCATCTTAGTGAGTGATTTATTTATTTAATGGAATGATGCATGACTTTATTTTTATACTTATAGCGTTTATTTTATTTTTAAGTTATGAGAGATTTTGGAATAAGTCTGTATTAATATGTATTTTTTGTTTTACTTTTATTTTAATTTTATAGAGTTAGGAGAGTTTTTTTTTTATTTTATTTTATTTTTTTTTGAATGAGTGAATGAGTTCGTATTTCTTATTTTAAATTTGAATTTTTACAGAATTAGAAGCGTTGTTGGATGAAATTCAACTGTATTATTATTCAGCGTCACAAGGTGGCGATGTTGTGACAGGAATCCGGCGTAAGTATTTCTTTTTTTGAAACGTTTAGAGCTTTTTCTTGCTTTAAAATTAACTGTTAGTAATGGATATTTACAGAATTGAATGAGGATGTGAACGAGAGGGTTAGACAGCCGGAGATTTTCGTAATTACGAGTGATGAGGAAGAATTGGATGACGAATTATCTGCAGGAGTGAACGGTAAATTTCCTTTTTTTTTTTTTTAAATAAAATAAAACCTATGTATTACTATTTTTTAAATGAACCGGTAATGTTGTATGATTATAGGTGGTGATATACTGAGCGAGACGGTCCCAGAGACTGCTCAACCTGAGGTCATAATAATATCTGACGAAGAAGAAGAAGAAGGAGAAGAAGAAGAAGAGATATTAAGGCGTGAAAACGTGAGGGCCGAAGAGGAAGGTGAATTCGTCGGGTTTCCACCGATTGAAAGCGAATCTGAAATGGAAAACTCTGAGGGGGGTGACATGGATTTAGATAATGTAGGTCAAGGTTTGGCTGAAATTGTAAATGCCTTAAACGATGAGATCTCTATGCAAATCGAGCCTTTTCAAATGCCTGATGAAATCGGCGGCGATGATGGCGATCCGTTTGTGGCTATAAGACACATTGAGGATTTTATTGATTTCTTTAATCCTTTAGAGAGGGCTCTTGCACGTCTTAACCAGTCATCTTCAAACGACGAAGCCGTTGAGGACATACTTGAACCAGACATACATAGAAATGACCAACAGCAATCCTCTGTATCATTTTCACAACATTCCCAGCCACACCCACGCAATCAAATGCAATATGCAGAAGGTAGCAGCAGTACACATTGCCAGCAGACACTTGTGTCAAATACACAAAACTTTCAATACCAACCATACACGCACAATCAAACGCAACAGACAGAAGCTGGTGGTAGTAGTACACCAGCTAGACAAGACCTCCAACAACAGTCTCGGGTACATCGACACATTCAAGCAGAACATCCCCCAGCACCAACCCCCAGTACACAATCCACCTTGCAACAATCTTCAGACACAAACAGACAGGTGGGGGGACAAGTTAGGCGTCCGAATTTTAACAACTTGGAGATAAGACGACGTCTAAATACAACGAGACCCGAAGACCCCCTTGATTTTGCAGCCTTCTACACAAACATTGGCAATAATTTGAATGAAGCTGTGCAGGAGGTAATCAGATCGACTAGTCGCGGTGATATAGTCCAAGCAGAAATAGTGGGTGAAAATGTGAGGGAGCACTGTTACCTAGATGCTGTTAATGACCCGAATGACGTAACTGACGCAGTCCATAATTTGCTAGATCGCATCGCACAATCTAATACAGAGGTACTGGCCGACAATAGTCTAGAACTTGTTGTACAGATTGTATTTGATGTTAATGGCGGAGGAGGTGCCAAACGCAAACTAATTTTGACTACAAATGATGAAATGGTTCAAAAGAAGAAGAGATGTTTGTACATAACGTATGACAAAAATGATAAATTATGCTTTGCTAGATCGTTAGCATACCTGCTTGACGGATCGTTGACTGTTGATCAGGCTACACAGAGGGCTCGTTATTTACAGCAAAGCGTGGGGTTGACTTGTGAGAATGCCGTTAGTCTGAGGGACGTACACAAATTTGAAACGCTTGTGAAACGCAAAATCGTTATAGCTTATAGAGCGGATTGCGAACGCCCCCTGTCTTTTTTTGAGACGCAATACCCCAAATCAGAGGACTCAGTGTTCTTACTGCTATTAGACGGACACTATTATGGAATAAAATCGGTTAAGGAGTTCATAGGGAAATCCTACTTTTGCAGTCATTGTTACAAAGGGCATAAAAACCAAGAACAACATAGTTGTGAGGGGCATTGTCACATCTGTCTCGACCCTACCTGCAAACAACAACCGTTCAAAGCCATTCATTGTAACGATTGTAACAAAATATGTCAGAACGAGAGTTGCTTCGTTAAACACAAAGAACGCAGACAGACCTCAAAATCCGAGACTAGCAACTGTGAGAAATACAAAAAATGTAGCGAATGCAGTGTGGAATATTACGTCAAATCACAGGGGGAGAATGTTAAACATAAATGCCCTCAAGCCAAATGCACAGTATGTGGAGAGGTTCTACCTAAGGGCGGTGATGAGGCGAGAGGAAACCCTCATCTGTGTTACATGCAGCCTCTAAAACCGGAAGCGCCTTGTAAACAAATAATTTACTACGATTTTGAAACATTCGTAGGTGCTGACGGTAAACACAAACCCTACCTAGTGTGTACCAAATCGACAAAGGGGTTGGAAAAACATTGGTTGGGTCTTGATTGCGTCGAACAATTTCTTGATTATGTCAGGAACCCTCGTTTTGAACAGTCTAAACTAATCGCTCACAACGCCAAAGGTTTTGACGCTTACATCATTCTAAACAAAATGGTAGACATGGGGGTTAATGTCAGCGTCATTATGCAAGGGAGCAAAGTCATTTGTTTCTCAGATACGGACTTCAAACTGGGGTACATTGACTCCTTGTCCTTCCTCACGATGCCCCTCAGCTCCTTGCCTAAAGCTCTAGGTTTCATCGATCAAACTAAAGGGTATTTCCCCCATGGCTTTAGCTCTCTAGACCATTTAAATTACATCGGTCCCTACCCTGATCCAAAATATTATGGGGTAGAGCGTATGTCGACGGTCCATCGTACAAAGTTTTTTGAATGGTACGAGGTAGCGTGTAAGGGAACCTTCAATTTTGCTCAGGAAGCTCTAATGTACTGCAGAAATGATGTGAATATTTTGGCGACAGCTTGTGAGAAATTTAGAGAGGAGTTTCTTAATGCGACTGGTACAGACCCGTTCAATTCTGTAACTATCGCCTCCTCCTGCATGAAGGTGTTCCGGAACAATTTCCTAACACCTAAAACATTGGCTATTACGCCGACCGATAATTACATACAACAATCCAAATCATTCTCACACGACTCGATCCAATACCTAATGTGGGTGGCGCACAGCCAAAAAATACCTATTATTCACGCCTTAAACAAGGGGGAGGTCAAGATCGGGCAGTACTATGTAGACGGGTACGCTTTGATAGACGGCGTAAAATATGTATGGGAATATCTCGGATGTTTCTATCACGGATGCCGTGAATGTTACGATCCTACTCAAAAGTGTCCTATGAGTAAACGACCGTTTCAAGAAAAGTTTGACAGGGTTAAAAAGAAAATACAGGATCTAAAAGTCAAGCACGGTGTACAGCTTGTGTTGATGTGGGAGCATGAGTGGCTGCGGTTAAAAAAGTCAAATCCGGATATAAGAGAGTTCTTGCGCAATTCAAAATTCCCTGAGCCTCTTATACCACGTAAAGCTCTTTTTGGAGGGAGAACGAATGCCTTCGTGTTACATTATACGGCTGCCCCCGGTGAACGTGTAATGTACGTCGATGTTACATCGCTTTATCCTTTTGTCAACAGCACATGTGCCTATCCGTTAGGACATCCTACCATCATTCACGACAATTTCGATGACCCCCAAAAGTATTTCGGGTTCATCAGAGCTAAAGTCAACCCTCCACGAGGCCTCTATTTCCCCCTGCTGCCCTACAAAACGGCAAGAGGTAAACTGGTGTTTACACTTTGTCGCACGTGCGCAGAACTTAACAATCAAGAAAGTTCGTGTTCGCATAACGATGACGAGAGAGCCTTAACCGGTGTTTGGGTTACGCCTGAATTCAACAAGGCTCTCGAGCTGGGCTACACCGTATCACAAATTACGGAGGTGTGGCATTTTGACTCGTCGAGTAGCGACGTCTTCAAAGCATATATCGATACATTCCTTAAAGGGAAGCAAGAGGCCTCGGGGTATCCTTCCTACGTCGTTGATCAGGCAGGTAGGGAAAAGTACATCGAAAACTATGAGACTCACCAAGGTATTAGACTAGACCCCTCAAAAATAAATGTGAATGCGGGTAAGAGGCAGGTGTCTAAATTATGCCTCAACAACTTTTGGGGCAAATTGGGACAGCGTGATAATTTGGATAAAACAGAGATTGTAAGCAGCACAGAACGCTTCTTTGAATTGTTATTTTCGGGGTTGTACGAGATCAAAGCCTTTCACTTCCTCAACGATCAAAGGTCGATCGTGCAGTACAGCTACCACCGACGTTGCAACGTCCCCCCCTCCAAAACCGCTAACATCTTTGCAGCATGCATGACCACGGCTTATGCACGTCTAAAAATGTACGCATATTTGGAGCGACTGCAGACGAGTGTTTTGTACACCGACACGGACAGCCTCGTCTATGTAGTCAAAGACGGCGAAAGTCCTTTGGAATTAGGTGACTATTTGGGGGATTTGACTGACGAGTTGGGAGGAGATAGCATTCAGGAGTTTGTTTCAGCGGGTCCTAAAAGTTACGCCTACCAAACTAGGAACAGCATGAAAACGGTAATGAAGGTAAAAGGTATCACACAGACCCATGACACTTGCAAACGCGTCAATTTTGACAGCATCAAGAATTTAGTCGAAGGGTACATTGACTCATCAGGCACACAAAGCAGAACGATTGAAACGCCTCAACACACTATCGTGCGTAACAAAAAGGGTTTTCACCTAAAAAACAGGTCATTCATGAAAAAGTTCAGGGTAGTATATGACAAGAGACGTCTTATCCCCCACGGACACACCCTGCCTTTCGGTTATTAGTGTGTTTTGTGAAATGGAGTTAAATCAAGTTGATTTTGATCCGAGGCTTCAACCCCCCTTTTCTTGTTTAATATCTGGACCAAGCGGGTGTGGAAAAACATATTTTGTAAAAAGTATCTTGGAAAATTGTAACCATGTTATGAAAAGTCTTCCTGACAATGTTGTATGGATCTACACTTCTTTTCAACCTCTGTACGAGGAACTTCAAAAGCTGAATAAAAATATTAACTTTGTGAAAGGTCTCCCTGATTCTTTTGAGGATGAAAGTTTGTTTCCAGCGCGTCAAAGTCATTTGGTTATTCTGGACGACGTCATCTTTCAGGCGTCGGACCACCCTGAGGTCGTAAGAATTTTTACCCAATATAGACATCATAGGAATATGAGCGTCATCATGTTAACGCAGAACATTTTTCATCAAGGTAAATACAGCCGGACAATCAGCCTCAACAGTAATTATATGGTGTTGTTTAAAAACCCGCGTGATAAATTACAAACGAGTGTTTTGGCTAATCAGATATTTCCCTCAAAGAAAAAGTATTTTTTGGAAAGCTTTGAAGACGCTACCAAAGACGCTCACGGGTATTTATTAGTGGATTTAACCCCGACATGTCCAGATCAATATAGACTGAGGACGGGCTTACTAGCTCATCAGTGGCCTACCGTCTACATACCCAAGACTTAATAAGATGTCGAAGCTTTTAAAAAGAAATGCTCCGCTGCTCAAAACTTTGTTTCACGCCAAGCCCAAGAAACGTAAAGACATACTTTTGCGCGGTCCCAGTAGCTTGGTGAAAGCTCTCTGCGAGATTGCTCTAAATCTCTTAAAAGGTCACATACCGCTGAGTCCTTCGCAGTATAAGAGGCTAAAAAAGCAAAAGAAGGTGATCAGAGAATTGGCCGATAAGAAAAAAAGTCTGAAGAAAAAACGGGCGGTCTTGATTCAAAAGGGTGGTTTTATCTTACCCTTGTTGGGGGCATTCGCCCCTGTCCTCGGAAGTCTTTTAGGCGGTCTAATAAATAAATAAACTTTAACCAACATGAGTTTGAGAACAGCTCAGAAAATGTTTCTTGTCTCACCTCACCAACTGGAACGTTTAAGCAGGCCGGAACCAACCATTCGAGAGACGGCGGAGCGTAATTTGGATTTTAAAATGAAGGAGGTCCTAGAAGATAGTTCTCTAGACCAGTATGAGAAAATTAAAAAGTACCAATCCTTGATGCAACGATATTTAGGGTTGCTCAAACAAGGGGAAAACGAACGACGACCAATCAACCTGACTCTACCTGCTGAGACATCAAACACATCCCCATCAGATGAAGCGACGGGTTTGGAGAATGAAGCCTGGCTCGACATCGTCCAAACAATCCCTCCTCGTTACCGTAAAAACGCCGATTATGTTTTAAGAAAACTGTCTACCGACGAAAGAGGTTGGACACCTCGCAGCGAATTCATCTTCAGAGGTAAGCCCGTCAGAGGATCCCACATGACTGATTTACTCAAACATCTCATCGGCAAGAATGTTTCATCGCAAGGTCCTAGAGGTTGGAGCGAGTTTCTACACACCCTCTCAGAACTCAATATACCCGAAACAACGGTTTCTAACCCACATGCACGCGAGGAGTTGAGACGTCTAAAAAACGGCTCATATACACCTAATCCCATTGTTAAGGAATCTTCGAACGGGAAAAAGAAAAGAAAACGGACTGCTTCGACTATAAAGTGGGAGGGGTTTTAAATATGACACTTATTTTATGTAAGGAAAAACACATCACTCTGTATTGCCTTTTAAATTGCTTTTATTGAATAAATGATTTGAAAAACATAATCCGTTACAGACAATGACATTTTTTAAATTTGTTGAAAGAACATGATTTTTGTCCTCCGCATGGTTTGCAGGTAAAAAACCGGTGTCGCCGAACAAAAGCAGATACCATAGCATCATTCTTGATTACATCGTCGGTGTAGCAGTCCATCACATCCTGGTAAGACTCTCCACACCCTCTGTGGCTCAGGTAGTACACACAATGAGGGCCGCAGGCCGCTGACAGTTCGTGTTGTAACTGGCGATTATGGTAAATTATACGGTTAGAATACTTTTCCAGAAAAGACTTTATACTTTGTGGGTAATATTTAAAATCAGGGGGAAAGCCGAAGGGGTCGAAAAAAGATGCAGAGTCGTCCTTTTCCAAGGTAAGAGCCAACCAATGTTCTCCGGGTTTAGAGCGGGGGTGTGTATTAACTATATAGTATATGGGGGGCGAGGGTTTCAAGGAGGATAACTCGTCCGAAGCGTAAACGCCTCCAAATAAATGTCCTTGTAAACGTGTCATCAAACTCTCCAATTCCCTTCCGTTCATCTCTTCAGTAATAGTCCATTAACACTTCCCTCTTCGAGTTAATTTCTAAAATAGAGTCGTAACAAGCGTACACAATAAGTGTGGCGGTATGGGGAAGCGGGGTCCTGAATCTCATCTCCAATCTGAGTGTACCGCTGGACACAGGGGATAAAGCCTCTGTGTCCTGGCTAGGATTTAGATTAAAGGCAAACAGAGCATAGCCTTGTTGAAAGTCTTCGTGGTCTATACTTAGAGGTAAATCTTTTAAAAACCTCCCCGTCGAGGAAAACAAGTTATGAAACTCTCGCACTGCGTTTCCTGCGTTAAATTGGGGTTGAAACGCCTTAGATGGGATCTGCCGCCCTTCTTGAGTTAGGGCTAGGTATTCAATATTGTGGTGGGCAAAGTTAAAAGGATTTAAATTCTTCCGCCCCACAAAAGCGCTGTGATTGACGAGTGCTAAAACCACATACTTTGGCGTATGTCCCAAAAAGAGATTGTCTTGATGGCAGATCCTCGATAACTGGGGTATAGAGTAAGTCTTTACGTTGATCCTCGATAGGGGGTACAGCGCGTTGTCTTTGTGGAGAGCCGCTGCGTGACCCAAAGAAACGGCCGGTGCGACCGCTACTTTTTTTACAAAAAGGGTGGCTCCTATTATCTTCAGAGAGCAATCAGCGTCGGGGGGACTCATTAAACAAAAATCATCGCTGGCTCTTGTTAGCTTTAGCCTTAGATCCACGTTATTTAAGAGGTATCTCTCACAAAAGAAAATATCCGAGTGAATGGGGCCTAGGAGTTGAAATTCCCTGGACCCCTCAATCAATTGGGCTCTGTGAACCAGCCCTTCATTAACATCGTTGCCCGTGAGCGATGTTGAATCCATCCGCCCTCGTGTATCTTTGAAGAACATGGCTGTGCTAAATTGGCTTTTGAGAGAATCCTCTGAAAAGTTTAACAATGTTTCAATCATAGCTCTGTAAGGGTGAGTAGCGCTTGATTGTGAGATGAGTCTATCCCCTAATGTAACATCTACTTGGGTAAAGATTGTGTTTAACGGATAGTTAATGATGCCTACGTGGTCGGTGGGGCCCAGATGAGAGCCGTCTCTGTGTGTTACTCGCAAACGCAGGTAAAGCATTGTGTCCGAGAGATCCATATATTTAGAACCGTCCCCCGGTATGAAGAATTCAATGGGTCCTTGCTCCGTCAAAGCTGATAAGGGTGAAATTTCGACGTATTGGCTTTGTTCTATCGAAAGTTGGGTCATTGGGGGTGAGAACAAATCTAATTCCGACAGAGTGCATTCTTGCGACTTGTGATGTAAAAGAGCCATTTTCGTCAGATTGTTTAAGAGAAAATGTCGGCGTTGCTTCTTCGGCGCTTCCTTCTTGAGACTGATTTCCTTTTGACTGCACGCCTACGCTTTTTATGAGTAACCAGTCTCTGACCTATCGGTCTCCTCGAAGGTCTTCGAGCCAAAACCATTAACCCGGATCCATCTTGATTCTTTTCTCTTCTCTGTATTCTTTCCATCGCACGTCCTGCTACATCCATGGCAATATTTTTAGCCGCCGACTGCAGGTGAGGTTTCGCTACTGTAAAACCTTTTTTGACTAAAGGTACGACAAAACGGAAAAGTTTAGAAAAAATGGAGCCCAAACCTCGCCCATATTGCACAGGGGCCCCGTGAAAACCCGGAAGCGACCCTCCTGCTTGGGTTTCGTAATAATTAACAAAGCGATACAGGTCAGGGTGTGTCTCTATCACGACCATTGTTTTTTACCTCGGTTTAAAATGCAGGGTAATAATTATCTTTCCGTATTTAAAATTAACCGGCTGATTCTGATCCGTCTTAATCTGTATTCCTACTTCTTCAATATGTCTCCTACTAATAGGCAGGTAGTAAGCAGGGTTGAAAGTTTTAAAAATAAACTCCCCGTATCTCCCTTCGATCGGAACAGTCCTCAATAACGGAGCATAGGCATCCCCTACCGTCTGGTGTTGCACCACGTCTGTATAAACGTATAAATGGTATTGACCCGCCTTTATATCGGCTGGGTACGGGGCAGGTAACCAATTAGGTTTTATAGTAAACCATTGTCCTTCCTTCATACCAAGTATGTAAGCCAACGGTGCATTAAAGCGGATCTTATAACATCCGGTTGACGACATCCAAAGAAATTTCCGCATATTAATATCGTAATGGAGTAAAATTTGGTTGCCTATTTTATTTTTTATAATATACAGAACCGCCTCTCGTAGCTTGTCAAGATCTTCATATTCCCCGGATGTAATATCTAAGGTGTGGGTTACAAATTCGTTTTTATCAGACCCCCTAGCTGTCTCGGAGTTCTTTGCATCCTTAGCTTTGGAAAGCGTCATATCTTTTATATAGAAAGTAGTCTGGTTTTCGGGTACGTTTATCCAACTACGAGGGTATGAAATCTCAGTCAGGGCCACCTCCCAACTTCCTTCGAGATCAATGTGTTGGGCCAAATTCACTCTGAACTGTGAGATTGTGTTGTCCGTATACACATCCATACTAGCGTTAGAAGGTAGAGTAACGTAGAATCCTCCATCGTGTAAGGGATCCATGCCGGCTTCTGATACAAGTTGTATTTGAAACTCTTTTTTAAACGTCTACAATCTGAGAAGCGGGGACCCAGCTATCGAATTTCGAGGGCCATCCCTTCCAACGAACGAGGAATTGTCTCTGCCCCCTCACCGTGCGCCTTTTAAGGATTTTCTCAATATGGAATGTGTGGTCTTTTGATACGCTCACCTTCTGTAATTCACCTTCGTAAAACGATCCTTCTATGACATCCCCGTCATAATCTTTCAGTTTGTAGACGGGTGGAAAACGAGGAAGACATTCAGATATGGTAAACAATTCGTCCGTAAAGCTCTGCTCGTATTTTTTATCAAACACTCCTCTTAATTTAGATATCCTCACCACATCTCCTGTTTTAAAACGCATTTTTAATTTCCCACTTTGCTCTATCGGCATATTACCGTATAGATTCTGGAAAACCTGTTGAGTATTTCCGTCAGTAACTTGATTGGGCTTCATTTTTATACTTTTATGGTAGCTTTCGTTATAACTACTTACTAAATCTTGTACGACGTCGTTATACCTGCGTGTGTTTCTGGCCGTAAAATATCTCCACATTCTAGTTTTTAAAGTTCTATTAAACCTTTCAACAACCTGGGCTTTCAGATCACTGGCAGTAGCAAAATGAACAATGTTGTGTTTTTTCATCAGGTTCTGAAAATGTCTGTTAAAAAATTCTTTACCCGCGTCGGTCTGTATTTTTCGAGGCGTCCCACTCTCAGACAAAACAGATTCAAAAGCTTTAACTACCTGCGGAGCCGTCTTATCCTTCAAAATGCGTACGTAGGCTTTTTTTGAAAAAACATCGATGACGGTCAGTAAATATTTAAATCCATCGTTGACGCCAGCCAGGGCCTGCATATCGCAGAGGTCTGCCTGAAATTGATTCAGCGCCCTTGGGACAAAAACCCTGTTTCGTGGGAAATTGATTCTAGCGGGTTTGTGTAAGGTGTAGGCATCTTGCTCGATTAAGAAACCCCTAACTCGATCACGATTTACTTTTTTACCCGTAACATCCTGTACACCTAAGTGTAAACGCTCTACACCACCAAAACTGGCCGGGTGTGAGGCATCGTAGTAAAGCTTCTCCATACACTTCCTCTCAGCCATCATCATCAGAAAATGAATTTAAATGATATATGCAACGATTATTTATTGATAAATTCACACAGACATGACTTCTTTTGTTTTTTTTTTTGGTTTATTACATGATTTAGTATAATCATACACAATAGTAAAAATGATTACATGCATAATGCTAAAAGGCAATACTAAGAATTAATATACTCAAGGACTCGGGATAAGACATAGGGACTAACTTTTAATTCAACGACGGTTTGAAATTCTTTTAATTCAACAGGTAAGTCTAAAGGGTAGTTATTTTCTAGACAGTATTTTGCAGAATCAACAAACAGAGTCAAAATTGTTACCAGGTGACCTACACCCACGTCATCACACCATGCATCCAGAACGGCTTTAATTGTATTGGCCAAACCCAAATGACTCTCGTTCACAACACGTCTGACAAAACAATCCCAAGATACATGAAATAGCGAATGAGACAATGATCTGACTTTTTGCATAATCAACAACATTTTGTCAATTCGTCCGTCTCGGTCAGAAGTATGTAGAATGGTTCTCTCCAGAATGTCCGCCCAATTACACAAACCGTAATATCGAAACAACAATTTTCTGAAGATATTCCCCATCGTGTGTCTCTATTTAGAATTGTAGTACTTGTCCAGCAGAGTCTTGAGGTCGTTCGACAGCGATCCGGGGCCTTCAAGGGCGTCCAGTTGCTCGAGCTTGTCGAGTATCTTCTTCTCTTGCTCGAGATCTAGCAGGACAATCTCGGCCGCTGTCTTGACCTTCTTAATGTCGGTAGTCAGATGAAGCAAGTTCAACATGTAATGAATGCTGGGGAGGAATTTAGGCGTGCACAACAATGCTATCACACGATGATAATGTTTCCTAAAATACTCATCATCGTCTATTTCTAGACACTGGTGCTGCCTCTGGCTGGGATGGTTGATTAAACAGCCATTACATTCATTTCTACTGTATTTAACTATAACTTGATTGAGGAGATGTCCTATAGTCTGTTTTATACAGTTGTACTTATCCCGACACAGCCAACTGTCCGGGGGCCCGTTCCAGACAAGGTCCCAGTCCTTGTCAAGGTTTGTAGGTGAAGGCAAAGCTGTTGGCGGGCACCCCTCCACAACGTCCCCGTCAGAGGTTAGTTGCTGCTGAGGCTGCTGCTGCTGAGACTCCTGAGGCTGCTGAGGAGGTAGGTGTTCGTGCCGGGTATTGAGTTCCTCAGGAGTCATCAGCAGTTGTGAATACTCCAGCGAGGCAATGTACTCATCGGTCAGCTGCACTTCTTGAGAGTTCTCCGGCGGAGGGGTGTTCTCGTCGGCAGTCGCGGGGTACTGAGAACAGTCCAACTGCTCTCGCTCAAGGTGGGTCGCGGCTGCCTCAACGTCCTTTCCCTCCTCAAAGTCAGAGCTCTCTGTCTGCGTACCTTTTGAGACTTTAAGCCGCGATCCTTCCACCAGAGGCACCACACTCCGGGCACCCAGAGGCGTCCACGATGTTGCCAGGCGTCTGGAACTCTGTCTGGTAGGAGGCATCGTTGTCGTCGTTGGCTTTTTCCGGCAAAGTGTAGTCCGGCTGGAGACTCCTGCTCTTATATTACATAGGGGCGGTTATATGGGTGGGATTTGTTGTAAAGAGGCGTATTTTCCCATTGTCTAAGTGGTAGGGGGGCTGTCCTTGAGGGGGGTTGGCTTATGACGTCAGAGTAGGCGGTTCATAGGGGCGTTGACTACTCAAACGTCAACGCCTTCCTTACACCCACAATGTTTCGCCAATGCCGGCTGTCCAAAAAGAGGGTGGAGATTTTTTCAGAGTGCGCATCCATCCTCTCATTCCATTCAGCCAACGGTAGGGTCAAAACCCTCAAAAAAACACCACATTCAGTGTTAAATGCTTCCAAAGTAAAAAACAGTTCATTCTGATTTGTGCGATCACCAGTCTCTATCAGGTTGTTAGAATCAATTTTCACCTTAAAAAACCAACGACCTGTAGGCGTTGTCCTCGAGACCCATGTAAATGTTAAAACATTCCATGGTTCAGACGACTTCATACATTCTTTCAACACTCGAGGTACCAGTTGATTTAATATACCCCAGTCATTAGAGTTTAGAGTCCCATAGCCACTAGGTGATGTATTTTCAACACCGTCCATGCTAAAATACAGAGACAGCTCACCCATCTCGTAAAGGAAGCGGTATCCCCATGAGGCAGATGGATCCAAAGACCATATTTCCTCCAAAGACTCTGCGGGGGGTTTCTGAATACGTCGCAAAAACATCTGCTTCTTACGCGGCGCATCCAAAATCGAGTCGGTCCCAGTGCGTCCCATCTGCACTGAAACATTTGTCTCGCTGATGACATTGATTTTCCCCGCCATCCTCGCTGTAGCTCTATCGGACTGTTGAAGCGCTTGTTATATCCTTTTTACCCATACTAAACCACTCCCTCCGATCACGTCATTCAATCTCATTATTATTCATTATTCACTCAATCTAGGGGGGCGTGCACCGGATCCGGAAGTTAACCAAACAATTAGCATTTGAACCCGGGTCAGCCATGATATCTGCAAAAACAGGTAGGAACACCACCTACACATCATCCATCTTCATTAAGGGGTCATTAATCTTCATTAAATGACATCAGGAAGTCATTAAGGGTCATTCATCTTCATTATATAACACCTGGAAGTCATTAAAGGTCATTCATCTTCATTAAACGACATCCGGAAGTCATTAAAGGTCATTCATCTTCATTATACGACATCCGGAAGTCATTAAAGGTCATTCATCCTCATTAAACGACATCCGGAAGTCATTAAAGGTCATTACCCCTCATTAAATGACATCTGGAAGTCATTAAAGGTCATTAACCCTCATTATATGACATCTGGAAGTCATTAAAGGGTCATTAATCTTCATTAAATGACATCAGGAAGTCATTAAGGGTCATTAATCTTCATTAAATGACATCAGGAAGTCATTAAGGGTCATTAATCTTCATTAAATGACATCAGGAAGTCATTAAGGGTCATTAACCCTCATTAAATGACATCAGGAAGTCATTAAGGGTCATTAACCCTCATTATATGACATCTGGAAGTCATTAAAGGGTCATTAATCTTCATTAGGGAGGGGTCATGACCCACACATGACCCCCCTAATCTAATTAAGAATGTCATCCATCAAATTTTGACAGAAGCGGCCTTGTAATATTCTCTCTTGCATGCTCTACTTTTTAAGCTATCACTGGATTTGCAACCATGTTACCAGATAAAAATCAATTCTAATCTTGCAGTTACAGACAACAATAATCGCTGAAGGGTGTCGAGCTGAAACAAGTAAGCTCCGCTGCCATGTAAGTGTGGAAAATCATTAAAAGTCATCAGCATCATCGCTTTAGACGGTATATTGGCCATACAGCATACAATTTGGCATTGTCTGGTTTGGCCTGGAATTCAAGAGGTGCTTTTTGGAAGGAGGGGTGGGGGGGCTAGAAAGCAACCTGTCATATTGTACCCGCGCGAGCACACCACTTGAATTTGGAGAGCCCAATTTCTTCGTCTCGGGAACAATCTTCTCCTTCTTACTGAGCGGCGACATGTTGGCAAGGCGTAAGCACACAATCAGCGAGCGTGGCATCTTTGTTTTGCGCTCATTTGCATCTCCATACTTGTGCATACACAACACGCACTTTTGAAAAACATCATCCAAGACATGGTTTCACGCTTATCTTAACTGGGCAGATTTGCATTTCTGCCCCAAATTAACACACACACACATATTGCGGCAAACAAATGATGAACAGCGACATCGTTAGCACTAAATGAATGCACACAGTTATTGGCCATAATTGGATCATTTGCCACTTTTGGATGTCCCCAGAGGAAATTCAGCTTGTTGCCTATATTGCACGTACACGCACGCGCATACATTGCTCAACAAGAGAAGAGCGTGTACCTGTGTCGGTACTAGGGGTGTTAAAAAAAAATCGATTCGGCGATATATCGCGATACTACATCGCGCGATTCTCGAATCGATTCAATAAAAAAAAAAATATATATATATATATATTTTTTTTTTTTTTTTTTTTTTTTTTTTTTTTGTAGGAGCTCAGAATTGTTCATTCGGTAGTCTTACCGATTCAATGTCTTATCATCATTGCCTTTTTTTTTTTTCTTTTTTTTTTTTCTTTTTTTTTTTGTGTGTGTGAATCGATTTTTAAACTTCCATTTTTAATGGAAAAATATTCAACAAAACGTCTGACTTCGGGTTAGGATTCACACCTTGAGCATGGAAGAATGTTATATGAACGGAACATTAAGCCTTAATATTTTATTTTAATGCTGTTCAAACATGAAACAGATTACAACCTCTATAAGACTGAAATTTCAGATAAATAAATAATACATTTTCATATGAATCTTACACTCTACAAGCTTACTGATTAGTATTTTCTAAATTTGAATGAAAAAAAATCGCAACAATCGACTTATAAATTCGTATCGGGATTAATCGGTATCGAATCGAATCGTGACCTGTGAATCGTGATACGAATCGAATCGTCAGGTACTAGGCAATTCACACCCCTAGTCGGTACTAAATGTGATCGGGCTGCCAGATCGTATCGGGGTCGCCAAACGAACACGTCCCGCTACAGGATTAGCTGGAAATTATCCAGTTGACGTCAAACATTGGAAAGAAAATATTAAAGATGTAATTTAAATAACAAAATGTAGAAACGTAAATAAACCTAAGAATATAAACGCAAAATATATTGAATAAATAATCAAATAGATTGAATAAATGATAAATACACAAAATAATTGTCTCAGATGTGACAAATATTGTCAGTTTAGATTGTTAAAGTGTTCATATTATCTTTAAGACTGTTTTTTGTTATTTTGATTGATTTGTGAACAGCAAAAAAAGAAGAAACCAAACCGAAACTATCGTTAGCGCTGCTTTACTGACATCACCGGCAACTGCCAAGGCTCTTCAATCTGATTTTATTTTTATTTTTCCGCTCTTAAAGTATCATGCTTTTATATTTTTAGCTTTAATTGCATTTTTACAGTTTTAGTCCATAAATTGTGTTATTTTGAACAATTGTAAACGAACAAGTTCCAGGCAATCCTGTAGAGTGACGTCATCGGCAGGCGACTCCGATACAATCTGGCAGCCCGATCACATCTGACACCGGATTTACAGCACCAAGAACTTCACCCCAGAACTAAGAACATTTGTATTTTTTTGTGTGGCAAGGTTCCTGCTATCATCCTTAAAACGTTGTGTCGTGCCAGTAAAAGCAATACAGAGCCCTTCTGGCCACGGCAAAGGTACCATTCAACTAGTAGATTCATCACTTAGAGTTCTGAAAATATTTGATAATGGTTGAAAAGTTCCTTAGTGTTGCTTTTAAAACTCAATTTTAATTTAAATCTAAATTTAGATCCAGAGTAATTTACCAGACCCAGGTCAGGGGTAATATTGAGATGTGCAGATCCTTCAAAGTTTAGTAGAACTTTTAGGGGAAACAGTGTACCCCATTTTCACAAAATGTTCATGCCAAAGGGAGAAGCTGCTGAGTAAGGTGGCACTTCCAAGGGGAATGCCCACCACTCAAGTCGCAAGATATGTTTTTTTTTAATATGAAAACTTTTCTGGGCTATATGCTGAGCCGCTTGGGACCTTTTAGTTAGTACCTTCGGGAACGACAAGTATTACTTACCGCTGGAGTTCTTCCCGCAGATGAGATGCTGGCACGGCTGCAGCAGCCCCCATATCTCCGAGTCGGCCCCCACGGCCTGCTCCAGAGCCTCCGGGCTGAGGTCGGGCACGCCGTCGTCCCGCTGCAGCAGCGCGCTGCGCACCACGCGGCCGAGCACCTCCCGGAAGAGGCTCTCCACGCACGCCGTCAGGTAGATGGCGGCGTGCTCGTGCACGCGCAGCGCCACGCGGCTGTCCACCATCCACCTGAAGAACTTGCCCACGGAGAAGACGAGTCCGCAGCGCGCCGACTTGCCGCAGCTGAACTTGTCGGCGCCGCTCATGTTGTACAGCGACAGGGCGCTGAGCGCGGCCGCAATGCAGTTGACCGAGACGGTCCACGAGAGCACCACCTTGACGGCGGTGTGCACCTCCAGCTTGGTGCACTTGGCGTAGCGCAGGCTGAGCCGCTGCGCCTCCCGGGCCAGGCGCACCAGCGCGCGGCTGACGAGCGCGGAGAGCCGCGCCAGCACCTCCGGCGACGGCGGCGGCAGCGGCGGCTCCTCGTCCCGCCGCCGCCGCCGCAGCGCGCCCTCCACCTCGGCCAGGCTCCACGGCACCTCCTCCGGCTCCGGCAGCTTGGCGCACAGCTGGGCCGCGCATGACTCCAGCGCTTCCGTGTCCTCGGCCAGCACGGTGTTAACCGTGTCCAAACTGTTCTGTCGGCTGTGCATGGATTCCGTCAGATGCCAGCGGTTGCCGCCGTGCGAGAGGGACTGCAGGGGCGGGTCGGAGCAGCACAGCGACACGCTGGACGACCGGACCGAGTCCGCCGCGCCACCATAACCGGAATCGAGCGTTAGGTCCTCCAGCGTCCTCACCGCGGTGCTCTTACCGTTGCCTGCCATCGCTGCGCCGCATACTGCTGGGCATGCGTGCGTGCCTGCGCGCGTCCGCACTTTTAAAAAGCCATCCGCGGTGCTTCGCCGCGTGCCTCTCGCGTCATTGCCCGGGGTTGCTCATGAGACGTCGGCCGACGGACCGAATGAAACTTTGCCTTCAGTCCCTTCGCTCGAGTCGATGCTCTGCGGACGCGCGTGCGTGGGGCTACTCGTTAACAAATTGGAGGAGGAGTCTGTGTTGATTGGCAGCCACTAAACAATCTGCAGAAACAAATTGGGATGCCGTACATGTTTTAGCGGTGCACAAAAGGCGCAAGCTCACAACAGTCTTCTGACTGCAAACCCCCTTTTTCACCCGTATAGGCTAAAAAACAAACAAACAAAACAGATTAAGTAAGGGGGCATTGAGGCAAATTGTTTTTAGTGTTATTTCCGGTATAGGTAAAATGCAACAACACAAATCGATTAGAAAATAGATTAGCGTATACAGTCTTCCCTCGCTATAACGCGGTTCACTTTTCGCGGTCTCGCTGTATCGCGGATTTTTTTTTAAGTGCAATTTTGCATATTTTTTTACAGTAATATACCCATTTTATAAAATTTATGAAGGTTTGAACATTGTCAATGTTTGAACAAGAGAGAAATGTGAGAACATGTAAATGCCTCAATGAGAAAAGTGTATAAATTGTGCGGTCGGGGATTTTAGAGCCTTAAAACATTTATAAGAGTTGTAAAACATAAAGCTAACTACTTCACGGATTTCATTTATTGCGGGTATTTTTTGGAACCTAACCCCAGCGGAAAACGAGGGAACACTGTACTTGAGAATTTTGCTCTGTGGGTGGGATAGAAAGACCAAAACTCCTAACACGTCCGCAGAACAGTCCGCCAATCAGGAGCAGGCGTTTGCACAGCAAAATTTGCATATGCCACTATAGTAGCTTGCCTCCGGGGCTTGACTCGAAGGAAAACGTTGAGTCTCCGACCAGAAACGTCCCGGACAGTCCAAAACAAATCCTTCGGACCCCCCCCCCCCAAAAAAAAAAAAAATCCGACATGGACTACACAAGTCCTCCTTGGCAGTATATTGGCACTGTACTGTGCCAATTAAGACACATTGGCGACTTGTCGTCTGCGTCAGAAAGAAGAAAGAAATGTTATATGTCAAAAGTAGGCGATGCTACTCGGCATCAGTGAGTGCTCAAAGTGTGAATACTCATAGTGGTATCGGTCTGAAAATAAGTGGCATTGAACATCCCAAAATAATGTCTAGCAAAATAATTCAACATTTCCATTTTTTCAATTGACTCATGATTGCCTCCAAACTGATGCAGTTGCTCGATCATCTGTGAGGAAAATATCACATAAGCGCGCCAATGCTTCCGTTCTGTTTACAAAGTGCTTAACTTTAGGCAACAATGCAAAGGCATGTAACTGTTTTGTAGAAATATTTTTTTTAATTTTACTCTGTGGCCTTGGAGCAACATCTGGCGCTAATGGGCCCACTCGGAGCGCCTCGTAACAATTTATGTCCCCCGCAGTAAAATTTTACCCGTCCAGGGGAACAGCCGAGGATTCTCCTAACTTGGATCCGGGCCATCTCTGGAGACATCTAAAGTGTGACGCTGCACTGAACGCAACATTTTGAGTCCCTTCAATTGAGCAAATCTGACCTGCTTCCTTCCGTCACTTCACTTCATTATTTCTTTTCTTCATTTGTTACATCCATCTTCCCTTCCTTCCATACATCCTTGTGTCCTTCCTTACTTCCTTCCATCCAGCCAGCATCCATTCCTTCATCCATCCTTTACTATATTCGTCTTCCTTTTCTTCCTCAAGCTTCCCTTACACCATTGTTTCCATACTTTCATCACCCTCCCTCCCTTCATTCATTCATACCATACTCGTTTCCTTCTCCAGTGAGTACATATTTTGGATTTTCCACCAATTTTCCTCCTGTCGTGCCTTCCTACCATCCTTCCTTCATTTCATACATCCTTCGCTTTCTTTCCATAAATACGTTCATGTAAAAAGTGTCGCTTCGTGTTTCTGTAAACATTTGTTGCACATAAGTTGCACCTGCTGCACTGACTAGGTGGGCAGCTGCCAGCTGAATCCACACGTGCGCTGCGTAGTACCGATGCGGGTTTGTTAAGGTCTGGTTGCCTGGTAACAGCAAATCGTTGTCAAGTGCTTTTCTTCAGCATGAGTAAAACATGTAGGCTATAGGCCTGGTACTATCGTGTGCCTGGAATATATGATGTTTATTGATTGACTCTCAAACTACTTATATTTAAACGCATATGGCTTCATTTAATTCATATACATTTAGAATCTATCTATCTATGGAAAGGAAAACCCACAACCAAAAACACACCACATCATTTTTCTATATCCGTCTCTGTGGATTAGAAGGATTCAACATCCAATACCACATCATCGCTCAATCGTTTCTGCAGCAAATATCCAGCTTGCTGCGGTGTTTTACCGCCCCTTAGTGGACATAACGTTTCAACGCCGACACACATGCCTGCTTTAGTTTTAACTTATATAATTCGAGCAGTATTTATGTAAGGTGATCTTGTGGAGTAAAAAAAAATACCCCCCCCCCCCCCCCCTCCCAGTTTTAAACATGTACATGACAGGCGCGAGTACTCCACATGATGTAAACGTTTAATTTCTATAAAGTCTGCATGAATTAAAATGCAAGTAAAAACAAATATGCTTGATATTTATGCAAGAGTAAGTTTCCTTTGATCTGTCTTGCCAGACTTTGCTAATCCAGATGTATGAGTCCTGTACGACCGCCAGATAGCGGTCCTAAACTGACCCCAAGCGATGCTATAATGTAATTACACCTTGAAGAGCTTCCGAGCAACATTATGAACGTTTATTTCTTCTTTTTAACATTGAAGTGATTCAAATGTAGCGCGGGGAAAAAATGGCCTACTGAAGCCGATGACACTAAAAATAACCAGATGAGCACACTAAATGATTTCGTAGCGTAGCTACAATATATAATTTGTTACATTATTCATTGTAAGATTTTATTATGTTTTTTAAGATTGAGGTGAATAAAGCGAAATAACAAAAATGCAATATGGTACTACAGTTTAGTTTATCTAGACTGACTCTTGGTTTTAATAATTTTAATGTGATTATTTTTTATATCATTGTACAGTATTATGATTTTGCAACAATCAACCAACATACTGTGCGCTGAGGGCCAGCTCTACTGCTGCCCGGACCGACACCGCCCTCCTGTGGCAAAGTGCGGCACTGCAACACTCTCCCCCACCCTACTGTTCTTAAAGGGCCAGGCTTGAGCTTGCAACAATCTTATATTATGTTTCTCTTTACTTTATACTTTTCATGTTTTACGAAAAGCACGATAAGTATTAAATACATGTGGTGTTCCTTGCTTTCCCTTAAATGGCTACAAGCGCCTCTGAACTGCCCTGCCAACGACTGTGACGGCCTAGTTTTTGTTAATTTATTTCATGTGCCCTATAGTTAATTGAAAAAAAAACAATAGTGTTAATTCTGAGCATTTCTTTTAAGAGTGATGTAACTAAAGTAGAATAAGACATAAAATTCGGATAAATATTAAAGTAATTGTGTCATAAGACATCGTCATCAGCAGTGTTACATGACTGAAGCTTCTCTCGTGTTCTCCAGCGAAGAAACCAACCACGCTGTGGAAACGTGAGTGGGTTGGGGGAGACCCGGACCAATCAGCCCGTAAAGCTCAGTGCGTCATCCAGTGGGCGGGGACAAGGCAGAAGGTGCGGCGCGTGTAGCGAGTTGACGTCCGTGTACGTTGCGGAAGAAGTTTAGCCGTCAAAACAGCCGAAATACTTGTTTAGCTGCGTCGGATACGAGGCACAAAGATTCGGGAGACATTTAAAAGAGATAAGTGTATATTTGCGTTGCGATCTGTTGTTGTTTTTTGGATTTATTCGTTGTTGCTGCGTGTATTTACATAACCAGCTTTCCCCGTGTTGTGGCGGGGACATTACGATCGAATAGCAAACTCGTAACAGCATCTTTTGTTGCAAGTTTGGATACGATCATGTCTTTTGCTCGCATATACGCGTGAACAAAACTGAAAACGGCGGAATTTTCCTTGTTTTTGACCCATTTTTGAAAAACAAGTTATACAACGAGGCTGCCTTCTTTGCCAGCCGCGCAGGTCCTAGCACCGGCCGGGTTGCCTGTCACGTTGCGGTGGAGTGCGCGCAGCCTCTTGAGGGCCAAATGGTTCAGACTCTGACGCGTTCTAAATTCTTCGTCGCGATGGAAAAGGTTTTATTAGAGCAAGGTTAACTCTTTCAGAACTTGGCCGTCATATTTACAGATTAAAAGGAAAAGTTGCGATTCAGTTTTAGTTATTATTGTGCCTGGATTTTTGTGAGAAGAAACAAGTCGGATTTAAAAAAATCAAAGGACATTTCCAAGCTTGAGGCCTCCATCCATTTGAGTGATGGTCGTGAATACGATCCATTGGTTTAGAAAGGGCTTGCGGCTCCACGACAACCCGTCCCTCAAGGACTCCCTGCTGGGGGCCGACACTGTCCGCTGCATCTACATCCTCGATCCCTGGTTTGCAGGCTCGTCCAACGTGGGCATCAACAGGTGGAGGTGAGACCTCCATAATCCGCACCCACACATTCAACTGTACACTCTGACTCTACTTGTTGGAAATCATACAATATATATTTACTGTAGTATGTAGAAACATGCGGATATTTTGCAAATAAATAAGCAACATGATTTTTTATGATAACATGGAAGCATGTTATCATGAATTCACTAGCAAGCGTTCATAGCAATGGTGCTGAAACGTTGTGCACCATGTGCCACCTAAAAAATTAATTAGCTCTTTGAACAGGGAAAAAAAAAAAGAAACTGCTTACGCAGTGCTTAAAAAAAATAAAAATGTTTAAATACTAACAATTCTTAGATTATAATCCTGACACTTCAATCCTTGATTGTGTGTATTGGTGTCCGTCCAATTCTGCACACATTTTTCTTTTTCTTTTTTTGGATTAATTGATTAATCAGATTAAAAAAAAAAAAAAACACCCAATACACATTTCCATCCCTTTATTATAAAGCAGGAGATTATTGCAAATTGATGGTGCAAAAAAATGCACAATCATATGTTTAAGTTACTGGTTTGGTCTGTAACACGCAGTGTTAAGGAAAAAGGAGGGGCCGCTACACTGCAAACAGAGACAGGCTGGTCTCTAGTAGGCTGCATGCACCAAGTACGAGCCGTGGTTGATCGTTTTTGTGATTGGCCATGAAAGGCATTGATCGACATACTGCATGCTGATCGCATATTTTCATGGAAATCGGGTGATCACAAGTTCACTAGTTACAACAATAAATATATGAATTACAGGCAGAATATTTGACTGTTTTACAATATCTTGTCCTGTAGCATTTGTTTAAATTTACAACATCGGCAAAAATGAACAGAAAATTGTGTTTGGGGGAAAAACGATCTTCAAAAAACAATTTTAAAATTGGTGACATTGGCCGATTAAACCGGTTGGGCCTGAGAATGTATTTAATACTTAAAGTGTGAGAACGATGGCTGTGATGATTGTGTGTGTGTATGTTCAGGTTCAAAGGGGGTGCGGAGTTGTTGGGGGTGGTCCCATGCGAGTATGTAATGTGCGCAGCCATGTTTGTTATGCAACCGCTGATGCTTTTTGTCATGCGTGGATACAAAGCCTGCATGAGAGGAAACTATTCTCAGCAAGTGAACACCCCAAGGTGAACCCCCAGTTGTGTTGGTGTTACACAAGTGGGTCAGTGTGTTAATAGACGCCCACTACAACCCTCACACCCCACCATCTTTGTGACCTAATTCCACACTGAGACCCCCCTCAACTATCTCACCAGTGCAGAATAGGGAGAGAGCTAATCCTGACAAAGCCTATTGTGATGAACTTTTCCACAAAGTAAAAAAAAAAAAAAGAACTCGGAGGTTCACCGAAAGGCTTTCAAATTTGGAAAGGGCTTCAAAAAAAAAATTCCTGACACCTCAATTATTCTTTACAGCTTGCTTCATATAAAATTATGTAAAACTTTACTGTGAGCTGGAATCTTGTGGAAAAACCCAAGCGGGAGGCTTCCACCTACCCCACTTTAGTTGCCATGGAAACAGCGCAGGAAGCTCTGTATTAGTGCTGCGTGTGTGTGTTAGGCAGATAAAAAGTTGTTTTTCTGTCACCTACACATACCCCAACACACCTGCTGGTTCATGTGAGTGGAAGCTGCGGCTTGCATACATCTGCCATTTTCTTCACGAGATTATTCACTGAGAAAATTAGGGGGAAAATGTTGGCGGTTTACATTTCCGTCCTTTTTCGCTCTCATAGATTCCTGCTGCAGAGTCTGGAGGACCTGGACTCGAACCTCCGCAAGCTCAACTCCCGTCTGTTTGTGATCCGGGGCCAGCCCACCGATGTCTTTCCAAGACTCTTCAAGGTGGGACGACCACATCACCTTTGACTCAAATGAGCAAACAAAGCAGTACTTCAGTATAGCTCTGCAATACGACTATTGATACTCAATATTGTTATTTTTCTACATACAGTGATGCTGATAGTTCTTGTAAAACTCTATAGTTACATTTTTACGTTTTCCATTTATTCAAGTATACAGTATAGAAAATCTGAATCACGATTCATTTGGTAATAATTGAAATCACGATTAGGACAATCAACAAAACAAGAAAATGTTTAAACCTAAAAAATATGAAGACAAGTACATTTCTTTGAAACACTATAATTATGCAAACAAGATTTATTAAATTAGTTATTTAAAAAAAAAAGAAGTGCAGATATATACATTTAAACTCAAAAAGTATTAATAATCTTTTATTTTTATTATTTTTATTAATGATCTTTTATTTTTGTTTACGATTATGTCGATTTTGTAATTGTAATCGTGTAATGATTGAAATTGTAATTGATTTTTGATTAATTGCACAGCCCTACATACAATGCTGCTGACTATTGTTGCTGCTGTTCATTCACATCTGTATGTATTCAGGGTTTTGCTAAAAATTAAAAATAAATGGCAATTAAGAAGCATTAAATATGATATTGACTGAAAAAATGTAAATACAATTGTCGTTCAAATGTTGTTTTGCATACAACATTGTGCAAAGGAGTTACTATAACACAATTTAGCAATAATAAATGTAATAAAAATATATGTATTTGTGGGGACTGGTGACTAGATGTAATTTACAGTGAGCAAAATGTTCTGGAGTTCACGAGTTGCTTCTTTTTCTCAATACCAATTGCTCTGAACTTGAAAAGAAAACGTACTGCTCCTGTCACCAGCGTCCAACATGAAACGCTAATGCCACCTAGTGTCAGAAAATGACCTCAACACCAGTCTGACTCAATGTTTTGCACTCTTTTTAACTGTCTGTAACTATGAATTACGTACTATAAAATTACTGTTTCTTGGTTCTCCAGGAGTGGAAAATATCCCGTTTGTCTTACGAGTACGACTCGGAGCCCTTTGGAAAGGAGCGGGATGCCGCCATCAAGAAGCTGGCCTCCGAGGCCGGCGTGGAGGTGACGGTTCGCATCTCGCACACCCTCTACGATCTTGACAAGTAAGCGGATGAACGGGACCCCGATTACCGCCCTCCAATCCTCACCGGGCCGCCACTGAACTCGAATCTCACCCTCCAGGATCATCGAATTGAACGGCGGTCAGTCGCCGCTCACCTACAAGCGCTTCCAGACCCTGATCAGCCGCATGGACGCCGTGGAGGTGCCGGCCGAGTTCATCACGGCCGACGTGATGGGGAAGTGCAAGACGCCGCTGTCCGACGACCACGACGACAAATTTGGGGTTCCGTCGCTGGAGGAGTTGGGTGAGTTTAACAGAAAATAAGAAGCGCAAATGACAGTGTGTAACATTTAATGTTCCTCTCACAGGTTTCGATACTGAGGGCTTGTCGTCGGCTGTGTGGCCCGGTGGCGAGTCCGAAGCCCTCACGAGACTCGAGAGGCACCTGGAGAGGAAGGTTGGTCACGTCGGATGTCGACAAAGTACATTCAAATGCTCATTTCCTGAGCCCGCTTTCTTGTCTTGGCCACAGGCCTGGGTGGCCAACTTTGAACGTCCTCGCATGAACGCTAACTCGCTCTTGGCCAGCCCCACCGGCCTCAGCCCCTACCTGCGATTCGGATGCCTCTCGTGCCGACTCTTCTACTTTAAGCTCACCGACCTCTACAGGAAGGTATGGATTGCTTCTCATTACTTTTAGATGGAACCCACATGGGGCAGATTTATGTGCATGGAATATTTCAGTTATGGAAATTGTTATTGAAAAAAAAAGGAAAGTAAGAGAGAATATGTATTTTAAGGCCCGCCACAAATCGAATGATGTGAGTTGATCGTAAAAAAACAAAACAAAATTGTTGATGCCTTTGTGATTGAGCTCCGAACATCATGCGTGATGTGGCCCTTTTTGTCAGGTTTTGAGATGCCAATTTCACTGAAATATGACATAGACAACATATTAATGACTTCAAAATGCCACAACCTAAAGTATAATTACTGACATTTTTAAAGTTGAAGTACCACGAAAATAGTCAAAAATAAAATAAAATACAACACAACACAACCAAAAAATGCAATAAAATTGAAATATAAAAGAAGTAGGCTGCTCAATTATATAAAAGAAAATATTAATAATGCTTATATTGGTAATAATTGAAATCACGATTTATTTTTTGGTACTATTTTATTTTTGGTATTATTTTGAAACACTAATTATGCAAGTTCCTTTTAGATGAAACAAAATGTATTAAATTTCTAACTTTAAAATAAAAAGGTTGCAAATGTTTACATTTAAACAACTCAAAATTAGTAATAATAATAATCTTTTTTTTTCTTTTCTGATTTTGTAATTGGATTGTAGCACTTGAAATTGTAATAGAATTTTGATTAATTTCACAGCCCTATAATAGAACATAAACAAAGAGAATATTTAATTAATAATGACAAATAAAGTAAATTCATATAAATTTCAGTAAAATCAATTAATTCATTAATTGGGTAGGACTGGGTTTAAAAACATGCATAAAAAATTAAGACAGACGTAAAAAGCCTAATAATCCCCCCTCCCCCCAAAATAAATAAATGAATAATTGAAAAAAAATTGTAGTAAAATGTTTCCAACAAGTAATGGAATCTAATAAATAAATAAATAAATATAATTAATACAAATAAAATTAAATAAAATCAATCAAAATATAAAATTACACTTAAAATTAAGACAAAAAAGCCAAAGCAATAAAAACAAATACACATTTAATAATGATTTATTCATTCATTTTCCGAACTGTTTCTAATTCTAAAAGTAAAACAATTTACACTAAATTAATTATAGTAAAATAGAAATCAAATGACATACAAATATGTTTTCGCAACAAGTTCAAAATATTGAGATCTATATGCTATTGAGCCCATATGGCCCACTCCGAGAGGTCACTTTCAGTGGATGGCGTGACAGGTGTTACATTTTTGAAAGTGGCTTCCTTCATAACTCAGTTGATGGACTCCTCCCGTGAAACAAAGGTGAAGAAGAACAGCTCGCCGCCGCTGTCGCTGTATGGCCAGCTGCTGTGGCGCGAGTTCTTCTACACGGCGGCCACCAACAACCCGTGCTTCGACAAGATGGAGAGCAACCCCATCTGCGTGCAGATCCCGTGGGACCGCAACGCCGAGGCGCTCGCCAAGTGGGCCGAGGGACGCACCGGCTTCCCCTGGATCGACGCCATCATGACGCAGCTGCGTCAGGAGGGCTGGATCCACCACCTGGCCCGGCACGCCGTGGCCTGTTTCCTCACCCGCGGAGACCTGTGGATCAGCTGGGAGGAGGGCATGAAGGTAGGTGCAGGAAAGTGAACTGTTTAGCTTATGCTGGCCATTTCCGTGGGTCCTTCAAAGACCCACTACTCCTAGAGATGTTCTCCCGTAGCTACCAAACTGGAAGCTAGTGCACTAGAATGATTAAGAAGATTTAGGTTGATCGTCTTTGTGTGCTGATGGCTCGCAATGAAACACAAAACTGGTTTGAACTGTAATAATAGTTTTAAAATTCAGATCCGAAAGCCCCTTTTATAGCAACATGAGGTTTGGTTGTAATGTCATGAGTAGACCCTTAAAAAAAAATTCTTATAGGAATCAATTCAACAAAAAACATAGGAAGTCCTCCATTTTGTTTTGAGGTAGCCATTTTGGGGTTCATTTCCAAGGATATTTGCAACCAGTATTGTTTTGAAAATCCTGCCCCCGAAGCTAGTTTTATTTAGCAACACAAAACTTGGTAGACACGTCTATCATGATTGGACCTTAAAAGACGTCTCAAGAGGCCACTTGAATTGGAAGCCGCCATTTTTGAGTTAGTCTGTGTTATCATTGCCCCTTGGAACTGTTTTTGAAAATTCAGCCCCTTCAGCCACTTAGTAAATGAAATTTAGTTGTCATGGTTATCACGAGGAAACCCACAAAAACACGCGAAAGCAACCATAAAAGAAAATAGACGGGAAATGTGCTATTTTTCCGTAAAGCAGCCATGTCACGGTCATATTGGCTTCAAAGATGCACTACTTTTAGAGATTTTTCCATTGCTACCAAGTTCAAACGTTATATAATCCACATGTGAGCGAGAGTTTTCAGCATCTTTGGAGGTAGTCTGATGAATCGAGGCTTGAATTGTATAATTTGGGGGTGTCAAAAATAGCGCGTTAATTTAAAGGTCCATTACCGCCGCAATTATTATTATTTTTAAACACGTGATTAATGAGAGCCCTTTACTTTGAAAGCCTGAACTGAAGGAATTCCAGTCGCAATGCAGCAGACACGTCCACGTCAAAATTTAGCATTAATAAATGTAAATAATAATGCATATATTTGTGGTGAGTCGGGTGAAGTTGTATTTTACCATTTGAAAAATGACATCACAAGTTCCTTCATGTTAAAGATTAGATAGCTCTTAATATGAAAAGAAAATGCACTGAGCTGTCACTGTCTTACAAATACAATTATGCCATCTAGTGGCAGAAAAAAAATGGCCTCAACATAAATCAATATCACACTTGTTTTTTATCACAGTACATCTTTTTCATTTTAACTCAATTTTAGTAATTATTATGAATTTATATCAACATCTATAAGATGCAGCCATATAGCTATTAGTTTACAATTTTTTTCCACTTTTATGTTAACAAGAGGATGAAAACTTAGGGGGGAAAATTGTCCATTGTATATTTAGATTAATCGTGAGTCAATTATTGAAGTAATTCGATTAATTACGTTTAAACATTTCGACGTATATATATTTTTGTTTTTGTTTTTTTGTGCAGGTTTTCGAGGAGCTGCTTCTAGATGCCGACTGGAGTGTCAACGCCGGCAGCTGGATGTGGCTCTCTTGCAGCTCTTTCTTCCAGCAGTTCTTCCACTGCTACTGCCCCGTGGTTTTCGGCCGCCGCACCGACCCCAACGGCGACTATATCCGCCGCTACCTGCCCGTGCTGCGGGGCTTCCCGGCCAAGTACATCTATGACCCGTGGAATGCGCCGGAGGCGGTGCAGAAGGCCGCCCGCTGCATCGTGGGCGTGCACTACCCCAAGCCCATGGTGCACCACGCCGAGGCCAGCCGCCTCAACATCGAGCGCATGAAGCAGATCTACCAGCAGCTGTCCTGCTACAGAGGTCTCGGTATGTAATGCGGAGCGCTGATGTCATGGAAAATGTCATATATATCATAATAGAACTTGACATGAAAGTCTGTGTGTACACATTTTATCTTGTAAAGCTTTGTAATGAAGTTGCTTTCTGACATATTTCACCGACAACCGTCACACATCTCATTCCCATGCTTATTTTTATCGTCATTATTCTGCAGGTCTCCTTGCGTCCGTTCCTTCCGCCTCCAACGGAGGCAATAAGCCCTTGTCAGATGTGATGGGATACTCTGTTGAAGCTCCTCATGACGCAGCCGCCACCACTGCCACATCTTCCGGTGAGTCATCTTGATTTTTCCAGCGAGAGGCAAAAACTAGCTGCAGGTTAGGAAAGTTTAGGTTCTGACTTCCTCTGCGGACTTGCAGAGTGACCGCCAGTCTTTTGTGCCTGCAGGCTATCCCATAGCGGAACAAACCCAAGCAGACTGGCAAAACGGCGGCGTCATGATGTACCTGCAGGGGGACACCCAAGCCGGTGTGGCCACACATCAACAAGGCAATAAGAAAATGCCACAGTACTTTGCGGTAAAAAAAATGTCCTTCCCTGAAGAGTTGTAATCCTTCATGCTACTTTATTTTTCCAGGCTACGTCAGTTCCAGCATGATGTGCTACCCTCAAGGCAGCCGCCAGAGTCCCGCGCTTCAAAAAGGTCACTTTTCATTTTAGATAGATAAAAAGACAAAAGTACAGTGGAACATGGATGTGGAAGAACATAATGGAATAATGTTGAGGGCACCTACTTTTTGGTTTAATAAAATACTCAAAAGCAGGGTGGAAGTTTTATTACAAAAAAAGCATTTAATATTATCTTAACCTACTGTAGATGTGTTTAAAATATATATCTCAGTTTAATGCTGTTGATTCAATTAATTAAAAAACAAAAATCAACTTATTTTTATTTATTTTTTTTCTAACCATTTGTCTTTCCACTTGTCTTTCCAGGGCTGGAGCATCACTCCAGCGGCGCTCCGATGAGCAGCAAGCGCCACTGCGAGGATTCCGGAAACGGCAAAAGCTCCAAAGTCCAGAGACACTAACCACAAGTGTGAGCAACAAAAAAAAGTTGGCCATTTTGTTGTGGTTTCACTTTTGATTTCCTGACTTGAATTTCTAACAATCACATTCTTTTGTTTATTTTGCTCCTTGCAGTAATCTCTATGTGGTGACGCCCTTGCCTGCCATGAAGTAATGTTATTACAAATGTGGACATCCCGGGAAAGCGTTGCACTATTTCTTCTTCAGGGGTGGTGAATGCAAAGAAAGTCATCGTCGTGTATATAAAGAATTTTCCAAAATTCAACTCACATACAACTTGTACATATTTGACTATTGTATGTGTCCTCTCTCTTTGTGTAGTGTCATAGATCCATTATATATATTTTTGATATGATACAAAAAAAATAATATAAAAAAACATATATATATACGTATGAGCGGATGCTTCATTTGGAGGAATTTTTTTTCTAAAAAAATCAACCCAAAAAAAAAAAAAAAAAAAAGTATCATAAAAAATCTTGCTGTCTCATTTATCTCCTCCTGTTTGAGCCTGTTTAACAAAGTGTTTCAGTGCTAGTTGACTGGTTGCGGTTCCCACTGTAGATTCAATATCACTATGACCTTGTTATGACCCACAATTCACGTCATTGTGCCCTCCCCAACCATCCACCAGTGTATAGCCCCCACCTACTACTCAAAACTGCTTCTAAATGTGCTTGTTTCATTAAAATGACTTAAAGTACTTTTTTTTTTTTTTTTCCTCAAGTCTTTGGAGCTGAATATGTGCTCCTGTACGTTTTCATCATGTCTACCAAGGTGTGTACACATTTGTATTACTGTAATTAAAACTCTTGAAATCTTAAGTGTCCTCCGCAAATTCCAATCTGCATCAATTTGAATGAAACATACATTTTTGAGATGGAAGTAAAGGGTTCAAGCCAAGTGTTAGGGATTGATGAATGGTTTAGGGCTTTAAAATAGTTTTAAGTCATACTTAAAGGGATACTTCACTTATTTAGCCCATTTTAGCAATAAAAAGTTAATATTTTGTCTATAATTAATTTGATACTTTCATTATTTTTCATGTACAATGAGTACCTTTTTTTTTTTTTTTAAAAACACACATTTTGCAACTTGCTGTCGACTAAAAATGACATCACAAGGGCTCAGGTAACCAATCACAGCTCACCTCTTTTGTCTGTTTGGTCATGTGACTTTCACAAGCTGAGCTGTGATTGGTTACCTGAGCCCTTGTGATGTCATTTTCAGTCGACGGCAAGTTGCAAAATGTGTTTTTAAAGGTACTAATTGTATGTGAAAAATAATTAAAATATCAAATTAATTCTAGACAAAATATTGTTTGACTGCCAAAAATGGCAAAATAAGTAAAGTATCTCTTTAAGTATCCAAATAAGGGTTTAAAATATCTAAAGGTAAGGTTTAAAGATATGATAATCGTTTCAAGCCAGAGTAAAGATTTCAAATAGGGTTTCGAACCATGGTTAGGACTCCGCTTTAGGGTTCATATCATTTTAAGAAAGGTTTCAAGACATGATTAGGCTTCATGCGAGGGGTAAGGTTTCAAAGAAATGTTTCACAGGGTTTTAGCCCCACAAAAGGGCCATCCTAAGAAAGACACTTTTAAAACTTTATTAATAACACTTCTAAAGCTTTATTAATAGAATTCAAGTCATTATTCTTTTGAGAGTAAACGACCCACCGTCCATTTTGTGTCAGTCAGACATCGACTCAACATCGTATGTTGATAATATGTACATAAATAAGTTGTGTTGCGTACAACGACGAAAATACACCCACCCACACACCCTTGAACCTTTTTGTGTGCTACCTGAGAGAGCTAGCAAGGATAGTTTCGAGAATACGACAAAAACTCGACGATAAAGTTAAGTGAAGGCGCCCATTTAGTTGTTTTAATTTAACTAACTCACATGTGCTATATATTTGACAAAATGTAGCTAAGCAAACCTGTAAATGAATGATAATGTTTGCGCTTATATCCCGTGTACTACAAGTGCTCGTGCTAATTTCTGATGGTAAGGAAGGAATTAAGTGAACATTACTTGTTGAAATTGTTGTAACCGTGACTATATTTAGAATAAATAGACTAAATCTCCCTCACATTCTCTCCTACAGGAAAATTGCACCATTCTACCTGGCTTTTACAATCAAATTCTATTTCGGATGCATTGTAATGGGTGAGTTATGCGTTATGCAACTTTTATTTTTTATTTTTTTATTTGATATTTTAATTACGCAGCATGGTGCCCTAGTGGTTAACGCGTCTACCTCACAGCTACTGGGTTCTGGGTTTAAATGCCAGCTGTGGTCGAAGGGGAGATGAATGTTAAAAGTAAAATAAATAAATAAATACATTAATAAATAAATACATTCTTTGAACTTTCTATGATAAACTACTGTACAGACCCAAACCTGTTGTACTTTACAATATTGGCCAGTAGAGGTCCTTCAAGGTCTCTATCATGCATCCAGTTACTTTAACCCTCCTGCATAATTGAGGTAAGGAACAAAGCTGATTTAAGCACTTCCCCTAAAATCAGTTGTTACCACTCATTTGTGCAGGGCCACCCATAAATTTTTTATGCAAAGTCATCAATTAGTTCACTGTATTACAAATGCTATACAATGTCATAATTTAAGTGATACTCTTACGATCGTGGAGGTAAGGTAAGTTTTCAGCTAAATTTTTTAAAAGCTCCGCTCAGCAGTGGCAGTTGAACTTGAAACATGCAGGGATACTGTTACTAGTAAATGAGCTAGTTAAAAATGGGCCATCACTACAGGTCGTTGGATGACTGTCTATACATTTGTGCAATTTATACTGTATGTCCAAAATGTAAATTTTGTTATAGTTCTGTCTACTGTCTTCTTTTTGCAAGAGTAGTGTGGCACCCTGGGGGGACAAGCTAAAAGTCACAACAACAACCAGGTTGACTCCCTTCCCAGCAACAAATTCCTTGTGTGTCCAAGTATGTGTTTTAACATACTTGGCCAATAAATATTGTGATTGTGATTCTGATATTTTTAGTTGTCAGTTGTTCGTGGCCACCAGCAGAGTGTCCTGCTTGGCTGCCTGGGAGCACCTGCTGCACTCATTTCGCACTGCGGCATGTTTGCTCAACAGGCAGTTCCCGCCGGGTGTCCAGGATTTCCTGGCGGCATCCTCAAGCCTCGTTTAGCTTACCTTCATGTGGCATATTTCGAGCCAGTCTGAAACTCAATCCTGGCTGAAGATGATGAGTTCTATTGGGTGGAAAGAGGCGCACAGGGTGCCCTGCAATTGGCTGGCAACCAGTTCAGGGTGTTCCCCGCCTACTGCTCAAAGCCAGCTGGGATAGGCTCCAACATCCCCCGACCCTTGTGAGGAATAAGCGGTCAAGAAAATGGATGGATGGATGGATGGATGGATGGATGGAGGCGCAAAGGGGCCATTTTAATTGGGATTCCCGGTGCCAGAAAGAGAGAGAGAGAGCACCTGTCCCTGCCATCACTTAGCTAGCTCAGCTTTCCCAAAGGCGCCTTTGTTCTTTTCCACAAATAACCCCAAGACTTGGGAAGGCCTTCCTGCACGTCACTAAATGTCGCAGGGCAGGAGCAATTTCTCCAACTAATCCACTGTCCCGAGAGCCTGGGAAAATCTGAAACATTTTAATTACATTCCAGAGCAAAGACGGAGACATGCAAATGTTGATAAACAGATGGGTGGTTGTATAGGAGGATGAATGGGAAGTCGTGGATAGATGGAATAAATAAAGGAAAGCCAACCCCTGTGTGAACCTTTGAACATGTACTTTACACATGTGATTACCCATCAGGCCTTAGGCACTAACTGCTCCATCACGGTAAAGATGTGGATGAGTTCTAATAGTGTTAGCCTTAGTGCACAGTATACAATGGGTTTTTGAAGGTTTTTCACACTTAGTTGTGATTGTGTAACTTGTGGTTTCCTCTGACGTCCTTAAGACTTGTGGTTGGCTTTGTCGAAGGACTCTGACAAATTTAACAATCTAGAATCTAGAAAGACTTGGAGAAAAATAGATGCTTGAATCTGTCTCGTAAATTGGTGGGTCACATGATCCCAGCCAAGTATTAAAAGAACTGAAAAATTCACCTATTCGTTGTTTTTATGTTAAGGCTGAAGCCTTAATATAAAAAGTATTGCTTTGGTGTAATCTTGATGCCAAGAAAAAAAGAAAAGAAAAAAAAATAGGAATTGAAGGGATGAGATTAACTTACTCAGTCTGCCATTTTAGCCAGGAAAACACTATTTGTGTTGACGTGTGCCTACGAAGGGAATGCATTAATCCATCTAGATTCTAGATGGATTAATGCATTCCCTGTTCCATAGGCTGCCCCCAGCAACGTCATTGTGAACATGTATAGACTTATTTTGGCACTCAAGCTGCTTGCATAGCTTTTCAACAGCCTTCCACAAGCTTGAATTCTATTGGTTGCGGCTGCACAAGTGTGTAGCGCATCTGTTGTACCTCCGAAATAGTCTCGCATGGTATCCTTACAAAGGAATGAGGAGCGCCGAGAGGTCGGACCGGAGCAAAGGGGTCTTTAGGGAGGCGGGGACACGGCTGAAAGACTTGGAGAAAAATAGATGCTTGAATCTGTCTCGTAAATTGGTGGGTCACATGATCCCAGCCAAGTATTAAAAGAACCAAGCCAGCTCTGCTCAGAACTCAGTCTTCAGTATCAGTCGGTCTTGGTGGTCCACCTGCTTCCAGGAAGACATGTCGGACACTGAAGAGATCGTGGAGGAGCAGGAGGAGTACGATCAGGAGGAGGAAGAACAGAAGGAGGAGGAGTATGAGGAACAAGAGGTGGAGGAGAATGAGAAACCAGAGCACGAGGAAGAGTCCAAACGACGACCCAAGACTACATATGTGCCCAACATTGCACCGCCCAAGCTGCCGGAGGGCGAGAAGGTGGATTTTGACGACCTTCACCGCAAGCGTGTAGAGAAGGACTTCAATGACCTCCAGGGCCTTATCGAGCTGCACTTCTCCAACCGGCAAAAGGAGGAGGAGGAGCTGGTGGCCCTACGTAACCGCATTGAACGGCGCCGCTCGGACAGGTCCGAGCAGCAGCGGGAGCGCGCCGAGCAAGAGCGCGAACGGCAGGCCCGATTAACGGAAGAGCGGGTGCGGCGTGAGGAGGAGGCGGCCAAACTGCGTGCTGAAGAAGAGGCCAAGAAGAAGAAGACCTTTACCAACAAGTCCTTTGGAGGCTATCTGCAGAAGGTAGACCAGAAGAAGGGCAAGAAGCTGACAGCGCGCGAAGAGAAGAAGAAGGCGCTGCTGGAGCGCCGCAAGCCGCTCAACATCGACCACCTCAACCAGGACAAGCTGACCGAGAAGGCGCAGGACCTGTGGGGGTGGCTCCACCAGCTCCACGCCGAGAAGTTCGAGCTTGCCGAGAAGCTCAAGCGGCAGAAGTACGACATCTACGTGCTGCGCAACCGCGTTAGTGACCACCAGCGCGGGTCCAAGGCATCCAAGACCTCGCGTGGCGCCAAGGGAAAGTCCGGCTCCTGGAAGTGACTGAAAACACACACTTTTTTGTCTTTTTATTCCCAGCAGCTGTCCTAATGGCCACTCATAAACCCACTCTGTTATTGTTTGTTCACACTATGAATATTAAACATGTTTGGAGGCATGCTTTTTGAATTTTTTAATACTGACATTTCAAAGTTGAACAATGAAGTCTGTGTACCACTTTACCTGATTAAGCAACATGAGAGGGTCAAAATTTAGGAAGTATGATGCAGTACAGGCCATATGTATTGTGTGATTGAGGTTCATGCCCACAGGGGGTGCTAGAGCATCATAATTAGATTTTTTTTATTTTTGCATTTTATTTACACAGATGTCAAAGTAATGTAACCTGGGATACACTTTCAAGTATTTCACTAGACAATGAATGACCTGACCTCAATAAAAAAAAAAAAAACACAATAGTGCCGTCATCATTCCAGTAGAAACTATTAGTATAACAAAAGCAGTTGATAAATATAAAATAATCCAATGAAAAGCTGTAATTATGGTGCTACTGTAACTGAGCATGCCTTTTTGTGCCACATGGACACATTCTAACGCTGCACAAACGTGCACCATATTCGCCCTTGAAATGTCTTATGTCAGAACTGTTATCAACCAAGTGTATTTTTTATTTTTTTTTGCAACCTGTCTGTGACACGCATCATGGGTCCGCCACCAACTTTTGGGTCTCAACACACAAGCTTCGAATCACTGGTCCAGACTGGCTGTAGTTTTACATGTGGATGACTAAAAAGTCTTCGTACAGATACTGTATTTTGGACAATTTATCAACAGTAGACTAAAGTGCAGCCGCATTTATACCCACTTGAGCTTTTTCACAGTTAGTAGTCCATGGACTTTATGCTCTCAAGGCCATGACAGGCCATTACACAACCCCTTGGCAGATGTGGCTTTATGTCATCCGGTCACCATGGAGACTGGGAGAGCCCGTCCATACTGTCAGCCCTCCGCCCACTGACGCGTAGACTTTGCTACTGCAGCTCCAAGGTGAGCGCTTTCTATTGATGGTGGCGTGGAAGGGATGGGGAGAAGAATGACCCGAACGGACATCTTAATGGTCCTCCCGACCACGCTTCCAAAGAACGGCACGCTCCCGCTCGATGACGCGACAGGCGGCTGATGGGAGGTGTACACTTGATCTACCTGACCTGCTGTGCGTCCTGCTAGCACGCTGATGAATTGTGTTGAGTTGGAAAAAGGAACACAAATGTGTGGATGCATAACAACAGCTTGGCGGGCAGAGTCGTTAGCACCCCACAGATAAGTTAGTATCTGTGCCACAAAGATTGACAGGCCTCAACTCTGATGAGGGTTTAATTTTCTCCTGTGGATTCAGCCAAATATCATGATTACATTTCATGCTTATAGCACGATATTATGGAGACGCCTCAGCAGAGCCATTATTGCTAATGCAATTTTCGACAACGGAGGTCTTTATTTTATAAAATTTCATGAGTGAGCTTTGATTATCCTATACTTATTTTTGCTTTAAAAACTAAGTGGGTAGTATTACATAGATTAATGAGACGTTTCCTTTGCGCTACCGTCTGCAGCGATGGGAGACGCAAAAGGTGGCGCTGGACAGCGGACACACGGATAACTTGTTGATTGCTTGTCAAAGAATTGATGAAGTTAATCTTTGTGATTAATTTCACATTCAATAGTAACTGCTCTGGCGTTGCAGGTCCTGCAGCCTTCTACCGCTCCTGCTTTGGTGCTGCAAGCTCTGTGGCAGTCAGCTCACCCCTACTTCTTGGCCTTAAAGAGCTGTTAACGCAAGTACGTAAGCTTTATATTGTTTTTAACGCACACACAAATGGTACAGTCCTGTCGAACAACCCTAGGATGATCAGTTTTGTTCTTTATCTGAGTTTCCACGTGAAATTTGAAACCACAGTTCCAGGGTGACAGTAGAAAGAAATATCCAGCATTAGCAGGCAGATAAATTAGCCTGCTCCAGAGATGGCGCCGTTCAGGCCTCAGCTTCAGCGTCCCCCAAATTGAGGTGGGACTCGATGGCGTCCAGAGGTATGAACAAGATTTGGGCGTCGAGGACAGCACATTCATCTCAGCCTAGTCTTAAAGCCGCACGCCCCCACAAGGCCGCATAAAGATTTTATGTCACTGTGCCCAATCGCGGGGGAGTATGGAGCTTTAGCTGTTGCTTCTGTGTTATTAGCTGGATGAGAATAGCAACAGAAACAACTTCATCGCCCAAACCTTTGCCCTGTTATCTATCTTTTATGATATTTATAGTATTCCCATTTTGGCCTGAAGAACCTTATCATTAACAGTTGTCATCATCAAGGAAAGTTCTTTAAAAAGCATTATCAATGTCAGAAGCTCGCTAAAATGTGTTGTTGCATTTATTCAAGATGTTCTTTTTTCCTAAAATTGCTTTTCTTCTTAAGTAATTTATCTCATTAAGTTATCATTTTGTTTATTTTGTGTAATCCTAAATCCTTGACAACTATTACTAACAAAAAGTGACCCAAACCTTACAACTGTTCCTCATCTACATGCCCTTATAAAAAGTTAAGATAATGCCAAGTGAGGAAATTCCACACACATGAAACACATTCAGTTATTCAAAGTGTCAACATTTAGAATGGCAAACATATAACGTCATAATTCATTGTTCAGGTGGGTTCTCAATTTTTTTTTTCTTTATGTGATGAATAAGCTGTTCGGAAAATGGATGGATGGATCTTTGGGGGTCTTCTGGAGGATTCTGCATTCCAGAGATGGCGATGGTCATCTGTGGAGTTAATACAGTCTCTCGGGGATGGCAGGACAAAAATTTAGTTCTTTTGTCTTTGATAAGGTTGCAAAAATTTCGCAACTGGACGATGTTCACTAAGGTGACTTTGGGCAAGAGGTGGTGTACACCCTGAACATGGTCAAACCTGATTTTATTTAATTTATTTATTTATTTATTTTACGAACGGCAATATTTAACATACATTTGTGTGCAACTTTCTTTTTTTTTTTTTTTTTTAACCACATCAAGGAATGGCTGGCCTATATGTCTGTTTTAAAAATCAAATGTAGACCTTGAGACCAAAAGTCCCCCCCCCCCCCCGCTTGATGATAATTTCACATCATTACTTGACTATTATATTGTAATCACGCTACTAATATCGTAGCTAACTTGACGAAGGTCACATCTCGTTCCCGACTGGTCCGTTGTGGGTCGCCAGATTATGAATATCCATCCATCCATCCATTTTCTTGACCGCTTATTCCTCACAAGGGTCGCGGGGGCTGCTGGCGCCTATCTCAGCTGGCTCTGGGCAGTAGGCGGGGGACACCCTGGACTGGTTGCCAACCAATCGCAGGGCACACGGAGACGAACAACCATCCACACACACGCACAAGCACACCTAGGGACAATTCGGAGCGCCCAATTAACCTGCCATGCATGTCTTTGGAATGTGGGAGGAGACCGGAGTACCCGGAGAAGACCCACGCGGGCACGGGGAGAACATGCAAACTCCACCCAGGAAGGTCCGAGCCTGGACTCGAACCGGAGACCTCAGAACTGGGAAGCGGACGTGCTAACCACTCGACTACCGTGCCGCCCAGATTATGAATAGTGCTTCCAAATTGTGACATCTGATGAACGGCCACATTTAGATTCACGCTCACGTCCTCCACTGTTGGACTTTTGGGTGATTCATGCCGACTCCTACACATGTGTGCTTGCCATCGAAAACTGTCAGGGTGACCGGGATGGATGAATCACAGTCCATTAGCACGTCATAGCTGCAAAATGTGTGTATTGAGCCATGCTGAAACCCTGTCAGTGACTCTAGTTGTGTTTCTTGAGGCTAATTTGAGGATTCCTGAGTTACACAGTACATGAGAGCAGCATGTGTTGACAATTTAAAGTTTTACCATAAAATTTATTTGGCAGTACAGTTTGTTTTTTTCAAATCAGATTTATTGATTTATTTCTTTATTTTTCTTTATTTTAAAGGAAAGACATAACTTCACAAAGAAAAAATATTCAAGCTGATGCAAGTTGATCCCAGAAGGGGGAAAAAAAAATTTGATTTCTTTTTTTTTTTTTTTTGTATCAGAAGGCGTAAAGCAAATATCGAAAAGCAAAATGAAGTAATGTAACATAAATAAAAAAAAAATATATCGTGCCATATTGCACCCAGTCACAAATCAGTATGCATACATGTGGGGCTCTATTTTGGTGCCCAGTGATATTCTGGCACGAGGCACGCTGTAAATCTGTGTAGGGGCGTATTATTTTGTAGATCTGTGTAAATTGGTGGAACATGGCACCGTTTTAAAAATACTTTTTGCGCCATTTTGGGCATGCATGAACACAGCCAGCTGACTTGTTTACCCAAAATGACAATATAACCTAATTATTAAAAAAAAAAAAAAAAAAAAAAAAAAGTTACTATATCTACTTTGAAGGTGTTGAATCTCTGAACACAACCTCTGAGTGAGCACCAGCTTCCAAAGTTTGCAATTAACCCCCCCCCCCCGCCCCCCCCCCTCCTGTCAACACGCATCAAGCGAAGGCGGACAAGTGAGGAGAGTGGATTCTCATGCTCACACCCATGGGGTAAAACATCTATTTATAAATGCGCAGAGAGTCAATCTGTCCACCCCCCCACTTTGCTCAACACTTTATGAAAACGTGCATGTTTATTGTGCGCATATGCCCTTAAATGCGATCTAATAAGCATATTCATTACGCTTGCTGTATTTCATATGATTATGTATTTAAGGGATGCTTGATTAGGTTCATCTGCCAGCAGAACACATGCAAAAATAATTACGTACTTCAAGATAAGAGAAAGTAAAAGAGACATGCCATTTGTCAACATAAGTGTAATGGAAATTTACCAGCGAAGGCTCTTACTGCATAGGATTAGATAATAATCTTTTGAATTGGTGACGCAGTATGTGATTCATGTACTCCCTGTTCCACATAACAGTAAACAATTAGTGACAGTAGCTTCTTGCAAGGAATAAAAAAAAACAAAAAAACAGCAACTCTTGGGGTCTCATATAAAGTACATTATGTATACTTTTAGCTTCTATTTTAATTTTATATTTTTACAAAATACTCTCTCTCCAAAGGCATCATTCACTTTAATGGGGGTGCCATAAAATAGCCCATTAAGGGCCATAATGGCTGGTGACATTACATAACTGTCTACCCATTTAGCCCCTTAACGCCGATTGTCCTTGGAATAGGAGTGCGGACTGCCAGCGCGCTATTAGTGTCGTAACTTTTGACCCGTTGTGTGTGCTGCGGAAAGCCTCCTTGTAATGATAAAATGGAGCCGTTGACGCTGGGAAGCACAAACACCCCACGGATTTAATACAACACAATTTCCTTCTTCATAAATATTCATGCTAGTGTCTCCGAAGAAAAATCTCCATTTATTAGCCCAGCGATAATAATCCACTGTAGCATTAATCTTAAAGAAGTAGTGCAGCAGGCTACTAATAGCTTTGTTTTCATTACCAGCCTTTTAATTTTGACATGTAAAATATATAAATTTATGTTGATCGTGCAAAAAACAACCAATTTCCTCCAAACTTGGTGGGGAAATAAATGGCGTCAATTTCTGTATAGGTGCAAATCATGTTTTGTTTTGGTTTGTTTTTAACTATGAATATAATTTCCTGCCTGTTCATAACCCTGCATAAATCAGAAAGCAGACCTTCACCTAATACTTAATAGGATAAACAAACGGATGGTGCGCTTGTCTTCATTTTGATAAGTTTTGAGTAGTATTACACTGTTCCATTTTTGTAATGGCTCTGCTTAAATGTAAACAGAAATTAATTCAAAGAGGGTTTTCCCAGTCCTGTGTTCAAATGCAAAGTGTGGCTAATGCAGCAGGTGCATTGTTGACGTTAGCCCTCGAAAAAAAAGCCTCTCTGCCTGCCTTTTAAGCTTAAATTACACATATTAGTGTAGGGAGCAATTAGGCCATCCTAAGTAGGCCTTTGGAAGTGCTCGTTGCTAAGGGAAACCAACGTTAGCATCGCCGCCTATTGTGCGGGTCTTTACCGATTTCAAAAGGGAAGATGCTTGCAGCGCCAGATCAGAATGTTCTCTTCATGTGCTACCATCAAAAATATATGTATTAGTTTTTGTCTTAACCATCTTTTAAAAGCACTTGTAAATCCTTGTTACATTTAATGTACACCGTTAACAAAGTGAAACACTATCTTTTGATGTTTCATTTCAAAGACTAAACGAATAAAATAAGCCTATTCTTATATTTTTTTTTTTACCGCAAACTACAGAGGGCGCTGCCCTTCCACCTGCTTCTGAAAGTCCCACAAAGTGGGTAAGTTTTGTTCATACACTGGTTTTAATTTGATGGGCGGAGGAAACATTTATACATTGACGGAAAATTACAAGTGGCGCTTCTGCTCTGCAGGTTTCCAAAAGTCAAGCAAAGTCGGTTAAGTCTTATCCAGGAGATGTTTAAAACATTAACCAAAAAACCCTCCAGTGATCATATCATAGAAGTGTCTGTTTATTTTGATAAAATACAAATGAAACTGATACAGCAAATGATTCTCCAAATGTGGACTTTGAGTTACAAAAGTTATGACAAACTGTCCGTATTAGGACATGAAATGATGTCATGGTACAGAACGCGTAAGAAACGTTACTCCATTGTCACCAAACAATAGAAATACAACATCCCCATACTCCCCTCTCTTTTCATTGTGCACAAGTGTAAACACGGCGTATTCATAACTTCAATTTTCCAAAGAAAGACATAATAGGCATGCATAAAATATGATATTGATTTTGAACATTAAGGGCAGTGCACAAGAGAAAGCATCATTGTACAGTGTGCTTGTGCTAATATAATAACAGTACATAGCCTTGTTTTTGTTTTTTTAATTATTATTATTATTATTATTGACAACTTGACAAGACACTCAGTCGTAGATATATCACTTGTATGGCTTTGTATAAAAATATACGTACATCTTAATGTAACACTTTTTTAACCTGTAAAAGCTGTTGAACAGTAAGTGCCAAAATATTGGCCTTTTGCCAATTGCTATTTTCTGCAAGTGGATAACTTCTCTTGTCTATAAAGAACAATGTTAATGTATTTGGAAAGCTAGCAAGCTAGCTATTTTTTATAGTACCACATTGATCCACAAGAAGGTTCCGCAAAAGTGTTTTGTTTTTTTTAAACCCACAACACATTGGTACAAGTTGAATGCAACGGATTATATTATTTGAGTAGATCAAAGACAAAAACTTGACCAAAATGTTAACGTTGCTAGCTTAGCATCCCGGACCAGAAAAGGAGATGTAAATTTTTATCAGAAACTTTTTTTGTTTATTTTTACGTTTTTGTTTTTTTTTAGATGTTAGACTGATGACATAGGGTTCCCATTTTCTGAATCACTGACACGTTAAATCTTGTCCACATTAAAACATCCATTTATAGCTGTACATATATATTTTGTACTACTTTATGTATAGGCTGTAGAGTTGTTCAGTTGAATGTGGAAGTAAACCACAGAACTATCACTTCCGTTTTTACTTTGTGATTGTAGACTGAATAATTAATTAACTACAGGCAAGAGTAGTCAGTCACATGTGAAAAGTGTGTATATATGTATTGTATGTTCTTTGATCTATTTGTACAACTGTTTGTCTGCTACATGTATCTGCTACATTCTTTCCATCTAATGGTTTTATCTGCTTGTTTTATTAATGATGATGCACTGAGATATTAACCCAGCCCTTCTGTTTTCAGTTTACCTGTTAAATTACTGCTATTTTTTTTTTTTTACCCAAAGTTACAAGCCAGAAAGTTGGTAGAAATACCTTTACGTGATGGACTTGTGCATACAACCTGCTATCAACTTAATATATTTTTATTGTTGTTACGTCACGGCGTCTGTGGAGGTTTGGGGGATGGACAGGAAGCTTGACTCTCAAAGCTTGCCCCCTTTCCAGGCCACTAAAAGGTTAAAAAACAACAAAATATACATTGACTTCTGTATTCTGCTTTGACGGACAGCAGTAGAAATTAACAGAAAGGTAACTGAGGAAATTAGAACTGGATCTTTGGTGGATTTTTGTTATTCTCCAAATAAATCCAATACAGTAGGGTTCACCAATTCCGGTCCTCGAAGTCCGGAGTGTTGCAGATTTTGCCGCCTACCAACGCACCTGATACTAAAGATCAGGATCATTATCAAGCATGCCGATGAGCTGATTATATGAATCAGGTGTGTTATGGGCAGAAAGATCTAAAACCTGCACGACCTCAAGGACCGGAATTGGTGAACCCTAATTTAAGAAAGCCTACCTCTCCTAGGGCGTGCCAGTGGGTGATGGGTTTTCGTGGGTAAGCCAACATTTCATTCCAGTGATCCCGTCCGAGGCCTTCGGCATCCGGCCCGGCGCGACAGACGCCAATCACCTCATTGTGTCCAACCCTGCCAGTCAGATGTCGTCGCCGTTTTGTTAGCACTACGCTAAGACTATTGACGTTGTGCACATATGCTCACCGATCATAATCCATCACCATGATGGAGAGACTGACTTGTTCCACATTTTCCGGTGGGATGTCAAAGATAATGGCCTCGTTGTACACCGGGTTGAGAGTGCTCTTCTTGGTAGTGGTTTTACGTTTCTTCAGCCTGCGTCCATCACAGATTAGGTGGACTTTTACGTATGGATCTGGAAGACAAAGCTGTCTTTGGGCGAGAGGCAGCGTATACACCCTGGAATACACGTGATCTTGGGCACATGTTGACAAACAACCATTCACATTCACACCTATGGACAATTCAGAGTCTTCAATGAACTCAACATGCATGGTCTGGAATGTGGGAGAAAACTGGAGTACCTGGATGCAAACTGCTCAAAGGAAGGCTAGAGTCGAGATTTTAGCCTTGGACCTCAGACCAGTTGAAGCGGACATGCTAGCTGCTATCATCTAGGACACAGGGGTGACTGCTTGGATAACACTGGTCCACAAATCTGTCGCTCTTTGTCCATCCATTTTGGGTGGCCTCAAATGGTAGCCCATTATTGTTGCTTTGCCACGTGCTAGAATGTGGATTTTTTTTTTTTACTCCATAGTGGGGCTTTTAAAGAAGCTCTTTTTCCTAGTAAAGGAGCTCATTTCTTATATTCAATCCCTAGTTCCAATTATGCAATTAATGAGTTCCCGGCACCCTCCCTTTGTGTCGTTCTCCATCTTGCCACTTAAATGGCTACCTGCTGTCGAGTCGGGTTTGCAGTCTGGTGAGTGCTGTTTGATGCATGGGTGTACCTGAAGAGCCTGTGATGTCCATGGCTTTGAGGTTTCGGCATTTGATGACCGTCAGAGTCATCCTCCCTGCTGTGGGGAGGTAGCACAGCGAGTACATGATCTCCCCTAAGTCAACCGTCTCCTGCGGGGGGGGGAACAATCATTTTGTTCATGTTATGGTTATGAAATGTGTGTTGACAGTCAGGTAGATATGGTTACATAACGTTTCAAACTCGAAGAGCCAGAGTTGGAGATAAGCAGTTATGTCATCCAGCTATTTGATCGACGTGGCCTTCATGCTCAAGAGTGAGCTTAGCAAAAATTAAAAAAAACTTTTAAAGGGGAAGTCAGGTCAAAAATGTTGTAATATGTCTGTGGAATATGGATTCAGCAGGAAAAGCCAACTGTTTTTATCCATGTCAGGGGGCAGCCATTTTGAGATGTTCTAAAAAGCATACATTCCAATTTTGGTTAAATTATTTGACAGTTCTTTAGCCCAGTATTTCTGTTTCTAAATCATAAAATGTGTTGGTTTTGAGGTTGTCTTCTTTTTTTCCTATATGCTTCAGTCCCCAAGGGTTTCTAAAAAACGTGGGTTCTCTTAGAAAGGTATTTCGATTGCCACTTTCCGAAAAGGTCTGCCTTTCAGGAGAGATTAAGTGTACCCCTCCAAGCTAGCTAAAAATAAATGATTGTATTCATTGGCTAGTGTGGACACTGACTCACCGTGGTTGCGGTGTGGATGTCTTTCCACACCACTGCCTCGCGAGAAAGGTCAGAGAGCTCAAAGAGGTTGTCCACCACCACCTCACCGATCATGTCATGGCTGGTGAAGCGGTCAAAGTCGTAGACGCTCAGGTGCAACTTGCGGTTGCAGAGCTCGTCGTACACCACGGGGAAGCAGAAGGTCTCATCGAACGTGGGATTCAGGTTCTTGCGATGGACTCGCGTCTGGAACTTCTTCTTCCTCTCCGGCAGCAGGTAGATCTTCACATAGGGGTCAGAGGTTCCTGTGAAGTCTTTAGCAGGCAGGTCCAAGCCTTTGAGGATCCTCACCACCAGCGCTTGCTCCTCATAGTCGTAACGCAGTGAGAAACTGAGCTTTCCACACGTCTCAGCGGGTTCTCTGGGCTCACCCTCCGAGTCCACAGACTTCTGCTTGTAGAGTTCCGGTTTGATTCTTCCGATACTCGCCGAGGAGGACTGTCGGAAAGGCACCGCGTCCATGCTGAAGTCAAAGCTGTTGACGTTCATCTGGCGTGGAAGGTGGCGCCGGAATGAATTGTGTCTGTGGAGAACGGTGGCTATGAGGTCATTTGGATAATGGTCACTCTCTCATCTTGTGAGCCTAATGAGGTGAAGCTAAAATGTTGTAAACCTGCTTCCAACCAGCCTCAATGCAAAATCATATTCTTCTCAGTAATTCTGGTGAAAAACATGTTGTGTTGATGTTCAGTTGAGTTTCATGCTTTGATACTAAAGCACCAGTAGCATAGTTTGCTTCTTTTGTGTGAAAATTCTGTTCACCTTGCTAGACTTGTCACCAAGCAACTGGTCCGCCTCATTTGTAAAACTTGGACAATTGGCAACATTCACTCACCTATTATGACTAAAAATTGACCAACATCTCAAAATAAAAAGACGATTACAAATCTAAGCCAAAACGACACTCAGGGTGTCAGGATGTCGACAGTATGAAGTAGAAACGTGGATCTGCTGGAAGATGGCATACATTTTTCAAGTAGTCATACAAAGAAACACATATGGAGCCAAATGGTTTTATTAAAACACTGGATGGACTGTATTTTTAATGGTCTGTCGGGGATGTAGTCTGTAAGCAGTATTCTAAAAACAGGGTAAGCTTGTTAGACAGAATGATGTGAGAAAGAACAGCCATCGTGGCTTCATTGACCTTATGAGGTTTTGGGTATTTTGGCGATTATTATTCAAGGAAGAGGCACTTAATAGTGCATGGTATTTCAATCAACTACTGCTGTTCGCATGAATAAATAAAAGCAAGGCCTTATAACAAGGTTTATTTGGAGAGTTAATGCTCGTTGGAATCTTTCATCTTTGAACGTATTATTGACAGGAGTTGAAGTCACCAGGAGCCCAGCGGTATTAAATTAGTGATCCTAAGCAATGAGTGCACGGTGTGAGGGTCTACACACATACACACAGCTGACTGCTGCGCCACATCTTTGGGCAACCTGCGGCAATGCTAATTATGGACGTTGGCCTTGAAATGCCGTCCTAGAAAACAAAGGCAAAGTGTGTGGTGATTGTTTAATTACTGGGGTGGCTTGCAGGCGTTGTCATGGCAGCTGGGTTCACACGTACAGCTGATAGTAGGGTTGCAAGCCTGTGTGACAACCCCTGAGCCTGGGGGAGGTTTCTTTATTTTTTGGAACTGTGAAACACACAATTCCCACAAGAGATCGTAAAGGTCAGCGTGACACTGCGTGACTTGAGCCAAACTTGCGCACAGATGGCGGCCACATGTCAACATGACATGACAGGACAGTGTTGGCAGTGATGAGTGCGAAACTACCTGGAGGACGATGTCGGCTCGGTGGTTTGCCTCTGGATCTTGGCCTGATGGCTCATCTTCTCTCTGAGGGTGGTTTGCACCTCGGCCGGGATGTCCGGCGACGTCTGGCTGATCTTCATGGCCGCCTCCAGGAGCTTGACTGTGCTCCGGCCGTTTAACTTCACTTCAGGCGAGTGCTTCTTCTTTTCTTCCACTGGCACCACTTTATCGGGCAAGGGTGGCGAGTTGTTGTGAGGCGCTTCGGGAAAGGCTACGGGAAGCCCCACACTCCCCCCGTGAACCGTCAATGCCTTGCTCCTCCAGAGAGGCCAGCACAGCTTCCAAAAGACAAAGAGAGACACCACCAGCAAGGCCAGGCCACAGAAGCCCACCACCACAGCCAGGAGGCTGATGGAGATGTCTGCAGAGAAGACAACCAGGATACGAAGAAGATGGACAAAAAAGGGGAAAATGGAGGATATGGTAGTCAGAAAAAATAAATAAATCGGAATCTTGCCACAGTATGTAAGAAATGGAGTGCATAACTTCCCACTCTGTTTGTGGCATTCAACCTCTGTTACTACACAGGGAGCTGGCAAATGTGTAGTTCACCGGAGAGCTCCCCGCATCCAAAATCAATTCCTTACACACAGGACAGCTTGCCAGGAAAAAGAGCTCGTGCTAAAGGGACTGAAGTCTCCTGCCTTGGGTACCCTCATGTCAGTTTTTAAAAGGGTTTGAATCTTTTCAACAGCATTTGAGAGCGCATCATGGGCCACAAATTTTACCTCCTACTACTTTGCACATTTTGGTCCTGGCACCCTCAAGCCAGCCGCTTGTCTATATGTACCCTGCTGTTGTATCTCACCAAAAGTCCTTGCAGGGTCATTAAAGACTAGGGATAGACCGATTATCTTCTGGCTGATAATCAGTTCCGATATTTGGCATTTGACAAATATCGGCATGGGCCTTTTTACGAATCTGAAGGCCAATAAATCTGGTACTTCACTGATTTGGGGTTTTCATCAGGATTTGTAAGATGCTTGTAGACAGTTTTTACTTTTCGCAAAGACATTTTGAACAAATTCTGACAATTTTTCACTGTCTGCCATCTTTTGAAACCTTTTACGAACCCATTTGCATGCATTTGTCACTCACCGAGATGCAGGGAACTTTTCATTTATGCATTTATTTAAATTTCCACTTGATGATGCTGACACTGAGAACTCCCAAGACTTTATTTATAAAAATATAAAATATATATAAATTAAGAAATTATGTTGAAATTTTGGAAAACTGAATTTACAGTAGAAAACTTTAATGGAGCTATTTACTTATTGTTAATTTAGCTTAACACATGCTGATGACACTGGAAGCTCCCTGCAATTTTTTTTTTAAAATAATTTTTAAACAAATCTGTCTATTCTTTATATGTTTAAAATTAAAATATTTTTTTTTCTTACTTTTGACGCTAATATTTTCGGTTATCAGCCTCCTCGACTACTAATAATCAGTATCGATATCGGCCATGAAAAATAAGTCTTGTCACTATTAAAGACTCTAAAAAGTTTGATAGGTTGTTTGTTCTAAGTGCTCTGACATTAACTGGCAACCAGTCCAGCGTGACACACTTCTCTCACCCAAAATCAACTGTGATCGGCTACAGGGGACAAATAAGATGGATGGGTAGTTTTCTGTATCAATGCCACTGTAATTAATTAGAAATGAGACCTGATTATTTCAGTCCACATGCATGCACAATGGAAGTTTGCTGAAGAAAAGGGTAAGAACTTGATTGCATTTACCTGCGTGTCCTTTACCTGGTATGCTGCTGCTCTCCAATGGGAAAATATCCGAGCATTTCTCCCGGTCCACGTGTCCGGTGAGGCAAAGGTCCGTGACAATCTGCAGAGCCCTCTGGCACAGTGTGATGCCGTCCCCGCTCCGGACACTCATGTCTCTTCGATTAAGCCATTGCATGCCGGAGGAGGACGAGGAGGATCCGGGTCGGCGGGGGTTCATCTGGCCCGCCAGTCACTGGGCTGCCGTGCGGCGGAGGCGGGTCGCGGCGGCATTGGCATCCATGCTCCTCATGGTGGTGGTGGTGTGAGTTAGTGAGCGCAACAGGCGCGGTGGAGAGCAGGCAGCCTCAACGCGTGTTGAGTGCGAGACAGTGAGGCGGACCTGTTGCGTTAGCGACAGAAGTACAATCCCCACCTTCCCCGGGACCACCCCCTCCTCTTAGGGGATAGACCACCTGTAGCGCAGAGAGATATAATCATAATTATTGGAGCGTAACAGGCTTCTGCTAGAGAGAGGGATGGAGGGGGGAGGAGGGGGGGGGGGGGCTTCCTTAAAAATGTTCACCCCTTTTTTTTTTTTTTTTTTCAGACCAGTAAACTGGATCTTGTATTTGTAATGAAGTATCCATAACTAAGTAAGCAATACTGAAGTAACAAAAACATTTAGTACAGTTGTCTATGCATATTCCATCCATCCATCCATTTTCTTGACCGCTTATTCCTCACAAGAGTCGCGGGGGGTGCTGGAGCCTATCTCAGCTGGCTCTGGGCAGGTGGCGGGGTACACCCTGGACTGGTTGCCAGCCAATCACAGTCTATGCATATTCTTGTGCTTATTCATGTTCCTTTCACATGTATGATTTGTACTTACAACAGTGTTTTTAGACGCTCGTGCGTTTATTTATAAGATTCCATAGGATTACATTTATGAAAAACATGATCCACTATATGTAGATTTTCTTTAAAATGTGCCAATTTAAAAAAAAAAAAAAAAAAAAAAAAAAGACTATTGGCTACACATGCACAAGGTTCGTCAATAAGAAGCAGGGCTCTTTTGTGACCAAAAAATGCTCATGAAAATTGACCATGCAGCAACTAATATAACTCCGCTGCTCTGTCATTGCCATTCAATTTAAATATAGAGAACAGAAAAGAGTGACTGTGCCATGGTTACCGCCTCCTCCGGAGGTCGCTTGTAGTGAAGAAAAATCCCTGCTCAATTACGTCCGATTCTTTATGTTCACTGCAACTTTTTAATATATTTCTCTTTTTGTCCTATGAGTTTTTCTTTTTCTTGACACTTTTAGTCATTACTAAAGCTGTTGCACCTGAATTTAGTTGCTTTTTGTAAGAAAGGTACCTTTGAGTACTGGTAGAAAGATTAAAATCGTACTTTTTCTATTTGGGAAAAAACGCCCAATTTTTTTTAAAAATCTCAATAATACAAGAATTTCACATCGCAAGGAATAAAAGTTGTAGTTTTCATTGTTTTATCAAAATATCAGTGTGAGAAAAATGCCATTATAAATTCATCAGATTGCCACCACCATCTTCTACTTTTGTTATCATGTTCTTTTCATTAAATGCTGATCAATCCCAGGCGAAAACCACTGCTGTCACAAAAGAACACAAAGGCTCGTTCGTCTCACATTTGCCAAATGCATCTTGATGATCCTCCAGACTTTTGGAGAAACATTCTGAGGACTGATGCATCCAAAATTTTATTTTTTGAATGGTGTGCAGCCCGTTACATCGGGCTTAAAAATGGCACAGCATTTGATAAAAAGAATGTGTTAAATAAAATCATCATTTAGGAACAGCATTTTATCTCCTTGGGTTGACTCAGTGTGATATTAAAATTGGTTTGATAAAATTCAAACCTTTGCAAGTCAAAAATATAGAAAAAAAAACACAGAAACCAAGAAGGGGGCAAATACTTTTTGAAATATAAATTTTCAGCGTTCATCCCTGCCCCAACCTTAACCCCCCTGTGAGTATTTAATTTGAGCTTAATTCCCAATTTAAAATCTCCCAACGCGAGCCACACAGGTGAATCAAAAGGGTCTGTCTCCTTGACAACAATATACACGGGGAATTGTTCGTTAAGCGTCTGGCCGAGCGAACACCCCGCCGTTAAGTCGTCTGCTGAAAGAGAGATAGAGAGGGAGGGAGGAAAATGATGTCTGCAGGCGGGCAGCTATCGGAAAATCAGCTGATAAGCAATAGAACAAATGTACTTTTACGATAATAAATAATATTTTGCTTATCTGCTTGGCAGGGTCAAACTATTTTCCCCATGTGTGAAAGGTTATTATGGCTGGTTGTTAAATCTCCCCGAATGTGATAATCGCTTCTCTGCCTTTAATAATTTTAAGTATAATCATAATTACACATGGTGGCGACTGGTTTGGTGCCTCTTGTTGCCATGGTTACAGTAATTAATACCACTCATAACCTCTCAATCCTCTGTCAGAAAAAAAAGACACTTTTAATTACAAACAGGAGAGAGTGTCCCCACAAAGGAGCATCGAAAGCGCCTACAAAAAGAGGTTAAAATGAGGCTAAATGGTCAAAAGAGGCAAAGAACAATGAAAAAGTGACCATGACGCTTGTTAAAGTGATTCGGACACTCTGGGACACATTTTAATATGTAGTTATTATTAAACAATATAATATACACGCCAAACTCAACAGTTCCTCCAATCAATATTCAGTATTTCATGATTTTTGAATTTCGCGCCGAAAATCTTCCCAGCAGGGCGATCACAGCGGCCAAACCGGATAAAACGTAATAGAGCCATGTTGCTACCTGTTGGCTGTATGTCTGCATGTTTTTTGTCTCCTCCTGATTTTCATCTCATTTTTTAATTCATTTGCATCGTGCGAGCTGCAGCCCTGTACCTGATTTGGAGGCAGACACATTATTTAACTGGACACCGAGCGTAACACAGCTTGATATGAATAACAAAAATCGGCGCTGGAATTAACTTCACGACAAATATCTAATTTTTCGAGGCTTGGGTGTATTTACCAAAGAAATCATTGAATCACATTATTTGGATTCTTTCTTAAAAATGCTTTTAAGGATGATTTTGACTTATGTCCTTGGCACCTTGGGAGTAGCATTTCAATCTGCAAAAAGCAAAATCTGCCCAACAAGAGTCTAAAATGAGGCTATGAAATGCAAAAACATGACTCAAATGCCTAACTGAAGGCTAAGAAGAGGCTACATTTTGGTAACAAGAAACTAAAATAACCTAAAAAGAGACTTAAAAAGTGGGCAAAGGTACATCAGGATACTATGAAAAGGCTTAAACTGAGCTAATGAGAGGTTTTAAAACCTAAAAATGACTATAAAGAGGCTAAAAGACGTCAAAGAAGCGGGCAAAAAAAGTGGATAAAAAGAGATTTTGTATCTTTGTTCATCTAGAAAGCAGAAAAGGATGTTTTGGTTTGTGGTGGTGCCAAAATGTCAAAAGGCAACAGGGAATGTGAAAATTCCAGCAAGAACGTTCTTTTTTTATTTTTTTTATTTTTTTTTTCCCTGGCACTACGCATGCTGGAATCTCTCCAAGTGACATACAGCCAACATGTGTTCCTACATCAGGCTGACTTGGTTTTTGAGAAATGTTTTGCAGAATGAGAACGCTTCATCAAGAGGGAGCTAATACGAAGTGGCTAAAGAGTTGATAATTTTTGGATATTTGTAGCTTGGGCTTCCATTTATGGTGTCTGATGAAGTTGTCCACCCTGGTCTATAATAAGAAGTCTCATTGGAAGTCAAAGATGACGCTGCAGTGCAGTTGTGTTCCACTAATTAACTGCGCGTGTACCACACACACGTGATGCGTTACTGAGCTGGCTGATCAATAACCGCGTGGCTGCAGTGTTGATTAATAAGCCATTGTCCTTTCCTCTGACATGATTGAAAAGGGACATCAGAGATGATTGAATTGTTGATTGCTCGTCAGTCATTACTTTTTGCTGTAAACACGGCGGCGTCCAGAGTAGCTCTTTGAAAAAGCTGTTGTCATGGCGACCAGGTGCCGCTCAATAGACCCAAGGTGGCACTGCAATCACAAATAAAACCTCATCAAATGCACAGAAGCGTTCACATATAGATGAAAAAAAAAAATCGGGATTTAAGTTGCATTTACTGTCTCATATAGCCTTTAAGAAAGTGTTACTTATGTGTAGTTACTTTTTCGTATTGTACTTTTTTCTGTATAAAATTAAAGTGAATATTTAACATTTCACATTTTTGTGGGCTTTATATCATGTTCAAGCCATTCCTGAAGGACCTTTTTTTGGTAGCACATTAAAAAGATGATTGATCTTTTTAACGGGATAAAACTCAAAATATTGACTAATAAATAGTTTAAAAAAAATAAGAATATGTTAGAAATGTGTGCTGGTAAAGTTGAGTTCGTGGATATGTGCATTGCTAATGCAGAGCCCTGAACAAGCTTTATTATTTCATCCATTAGTAAATTTGCAATTGTAAATGCGGTTTAACTATTGTTATAAAACACAATTAAGTTTACTGTATATACACTGTATTTTCATGGTTTGGCAGGGGCCAAGGGTCTCTTGCTGGCTGTAGAACCACGAAATGTTAACTTGAGTTAACTTGTTGTAAAAACACCTAGATCTGTCAGCCAATCAGATGACAGTGACATCACATACCCTTCTGGCCCTGCGTTTTTGGAGGAGGACCTGAAGAGTGGTTCCATTGTAACTGAACTTACGTTCAAAATTCAAGATAAAAGTGCAACAGGATGGCAGTAAATGAGTTTATTGAACTTTTTTTTTTTTTTTTTATTTTGTTTAAAGGCACTGTCTTCCATTTTCACTCAGGAAAATGCACTATATAAATACATGATGTATACACATGAACTTCTCAATCTACACATCTGGTTTTCTGTTCATGTGTGGTGGTGATTTTTTCATAAACCCCCACCCCACCAGCCTGCATTTTGCCATTTTGTGTTTGTTTTGTCAACAGCGGGATGTTTCTGTGGACAGACAGTTGTTTCCCCCTCCAGCCAATCGCAAATGGAGCCTTTATGTGAAGAAAAGCCAGTTTGGGCCAGGAATACATAATCCCCCCCCCCCCCCCCCTTTACATCCAGAGTGCGGCAGATACCCAAACAAACATAGCTACAAAGGTCTCATCTTCATATCAAATCATGAATATAGATTTTTCAGGAAAGAACTTCCATGTGGTTGGGGGCTTTTTTTTGTTTTTTTTTGTTTCGGGCCTGTTATATAACAGCAAGGTTTGTGTTGTGTAACACCTGTGGAGCGACACTTGCTGGGATTGACATGCATGATAGGAAATTGTTCTTCTCATCCCCCACCGGAAGAAGTGTTGGCTTGCTTTCTTGCTTACCCTCACCCTATATAACTTTCTTGACTTCCATAGAGGTTTTGGTGAAGGCCACATGCAAACATTGACGGTTTATGTGACGGATTCCACGCAGGCATCAATGAGTGCTTTAATCATTATCCAATTCAATTAGCTGCTGACTAATCCGCCGTAAGTGTATGAGCCGATCTCCCACCACTGCACAGGCAATCTGTTGAGTCTCGCCACTGTCCGCCGACTGATGGGGAGGCGTCATAAATGCAATTATGTTCATATCGAGCGTGATCACGTTACCAGCTCCTTCAAAACGGGGGACTCTCCTGGGGTATTACGCACTTTCAACACTTGATGCTGAGTGCGTGTGGCAAAAGAAACAACTTTGACAAGTATCTAAAAGTTGGGCAATATGGCCTTCAAATAAAATAATCTGTCCTACATAATCGCCATGTCCTGTCCTGTCCTGACGACCAGTCTATTCATGTCCTGTCTAATTATGATGCCCAGTCCTGTCCAGTCACGACAACCTGTCCAGTCCAACTACGCTATGTCAGGCCCAGTCCAGTTACGTCCTATCCACGCCCATCCATTCATGGATGTCTGTTAACCTTTTTTTTCCGTGCTTCATTTAAAGTTCCACTTATTGCACTTATTTGCTTTTTGCTTCATTTCTCCTTGTACCAAGCAAGTACTTGTACTTCCCAGCATTTCTTCCAACAGCAGTGCCTTGCATTGTCATTCCAGTAGGACTAAGTGCCTCCTCTTGACATGACAAAATGTCCCTTTTGTCAAAATATGTACCACCATTGTTCAATGGTTTGGGGTCACCAAGACATGTTTTTCCACAAACACACACTGTTTTTATATTGTCTTTTTTTCATTCAAGAAAAGCTCTGTATTTCTTTTTACCACTTTATTGGTAACCTTCTTTAAAATTAATTGAAATTCTTTAAAGTGGAAGTCAACCTTAAGCATTTCTTGATAATAATATGTTATATGTGACCTCACTAGTCTAAACATGACATTCTGATGACTATTGCATTTGTGGAATATGAGTTAATCATCAAAATCCAGCCGTTTTTATCCATCTCAGCATTTTGCCACTTGCTGTCGACTGAAGGTGACATCACAGTTGGTCAGGGCTCAGGCAATGACCAATCACAGCTCACCTGTTTTGTAAAGCTGAGCTGTGATTGGCTACCTGAGACCTGAGCAGTGGCAAAATGGCTGTTTTCTGATCATGATCAAATCTGCTGGGTTTTTCTGCTTAACTCATATTCCACAAATGCAATATTAACCACAATAACATATTAAGGCTAGTGGGGCTGCATAGAACATATTCTTGTCAAGAAAATAATTTTCCCGATGCCAAGCTTTTTAGTGGTGGTGTATGCACAGTTAATTTTGCCCATGTGGATTTTGTAAACTTTTTAGGGTTTTTTTTTTAAGGAAATGTGTGGCCCCCCAGTAGCACTAATGAAATATTTTGGACTCCTATCGCATTATAGGCTTCAGGAAAATCCAATAGTGACCAATTTGCTAAGTACAGAAACAGCAAAAAAAAAAAAAAATACTTCTTCATAATCAACCTGATTTAAAAAAAAGAAAAAAAAAAAGCCTCAAATGTATTGATAAAATTGATAAATAGAACGATCGGACACGTAATGAATGAGCCATCTGTGGAGGGACTCGCAATGATTAAAACAACACATTTGATTCCTCGCAGCCGTCGTGTTATCAGGTCAGATTGAAAGATTAACGCTGTCTTTAATTACATCAACAACACGCTGTCCTATCTTCTTTGTGTCGGCCTCCTCTCAAAAGGCACTTTAAACATCATGTGGCTTGTAATCCGGAGAATATTGTCTGTTGTTGCCATGGCAACTCCCCCTGGATCAACTTCTGTATGACTCTGTAATAACAGCGGACCGGCTTTGCTTATGCTTTATAAGTGCTGAGCTAAAATGACTCTTAGAGGAGGTTGTTTGAAGAGAAGTTTTTCCTTTCCGTGAATGTTTGCGGGTGGTTTGTAAACATAGAGAGAATGCACATTGAATGTGTGTTTAGCAGATCATACAAAAACAATGTCAATTGCAAAAAAATAGTTGACCATTATACTGATATGTATGCATATAGGAGAGAACAGCTTTTGAAGAGCTGTCCACTGTAGTGACTGATTCCCAACTTTGACGTCAAGCTGGGGAAAGATGCATCGTAACGGACGAACCACTGCCACATTTTGTTACCAATCAAAAGAATTGCACATGAGCTGGAGTATGTATGTGTTTGTTTGCAAAAGGCAGGGAAAAAGGTCAAGTTTGTAACTAGTCAGTGTTTGTCTTGCATCCACAAACACGAACGCCTTCGCATCCACGGAAACAGCTTATAACGCAAAGGTCAGACATTGAAGTAAAAGAGTTTTCAGCAGGCTTTTATCAGAGGTCACCCGCAAAGTTCTTGACGGGTTTTCTTTCATGTGAACTTTCTTTTATCCGTCCAGTTTTTACAGGGAAGCTGGAGTCCAGCTGACTCAGTGTGGAAGGTAGTGTAAATCCTGGATGGGGTCGCCAGTCAATCTCACACTGTTGTGGGTTTTCACAATAAGCACCCTTAAGTCCAGTGATTCCCAAACACTAACCATGTATTTTTCTTCATCTGTCTATGCCAGCAATGTTTAGTGACAGGGAGAACAATGACATGTGCTTCCACTAGATGGCAGAGAGTACAATTAACTAACCTGCATTCACTTGTTTTTGCTCCCCGTCAAGCAACGTGGTCCACTTGGAAGCAAGTGATTTGTGTCTTTGGAGTCCTGACTCTCTTAAAAAAAAAAAAAAAAAAGTCTTTCCATACCCACCTCCTTTCACATTTCACAGTGTGTAGCAATAAAAAAAAAATTCTTTGGAAAAAAAATGTAATGCATTTGGCAAGTTTTGTTCATATTTTATTGTAATAGGACTCAAAATAAATTTGAAATGAAATTTATCATTGTGACACTTTGAGGTCAGATTTTGTGAGAAAGGACTTAAATTTGAAATTATAAAAGTCTTATAAGATACCCAGAGGCTTCTTCCAAAGTTGAGCGATCCTAAATTTCACCAGCTTAGACAGGTATGGCGTTCTGCTCTCTCATGGCCAATAACCTTGAAGAAGGTAACAAGGACAACTTTGGTGGAAGTGGGTGTTCTTTGACATTTGTGACAGTAACACATTGGTGCCAGGTAGAAAAATGGTGTAGAAGGGTGAATTATGGGGAAATATCATCGCCCTTTTGTCTAGACAAAAAAAAGCTATCGCCGTTCTGCCGACACCTTTAAAGTTCAACCATTTTCCAGACATCAGAAATGCAGAATCAAGCTAATATATTTTTTTGTATCCGACTTTTTCTGAAGCTTGCATATCATGTGTCTCATGTGTGCAACTGCATACTTTATGCCTTCCATGCTTCCATGCATCGCAATTAGCATTTGACCCCAATCACATAATGCTTTCTCAGAACGACCGTTAATCTCCAAAGCCACTTCATTAGCAATTAAACATGGAGTAGAAATGGCAACGGTGGGGTTATGGAGGGGAAAAAAGCTTTCCTGCATGTTGACAAAGGCTAGGGTGGGTCAGCAGGACTCATTGCTCGCTTATGTGTCACTCATGTTGCAATGGCACCGAGATTAGTGCAATCACTGGCTCCGCAAAAGGATTTGTGAAAAGAAACTGATAGGGAGACTAACTAGCTGTACACAGCGCCGGATTTACCAGTCCATCATCTAGAAGGACCAATGCAGCAAATCTTTTAGTAACGCAGTCTGTCAAAATGATCCTTTTTGTTTTTTTTATTTTCTTAAGCAGAGCTACCCATCTTCTGATCATTCCCTTGCTTAGTTACAAAAAAGACTAACTTTGCTAACCTAGCATTCTGACATAGGAGATTGACATGACTCCTGGTGAAGTTTCCCCAGGTTTTTTCCACTAAAATTTGCAGCAAATTTGTTCTTTGAGCATACAATACAATCTACATTCAGCTTCATGAAATCTTAATATTTCAATGACTAATGCTAACACGTAGCCACATAGCGTTGTCATACCTAGCAAAGAAGAGCCAAACCGATACATATAATTGGGGTTAACCCCACATTTGGGTGTTACTTCTACTAAATTCTGCCATTCATTTGGCCGATTTTCGGGCTCGATAATGTAATGACGCATTTTTTGGATTGCCACCAAGCATGCAACGTCACTGGTGTTTCTATTTTCTTACAAATTTCACAGTATCTTTCCATTTTGGTGTTCGGAGACTATGGCAGAAAAGAAGCAGAACCACCAAATGACAAATTAACTGTGAGCACACTCGGTGGCATGCCAGCCAACGGTCCGCATACATTACTCTTTCGGAAGGATGATTCCGCGTTCGTGATAAAAGATGCGAGTCCACCAAGAATGTGAGAAAGAGGCAACAAGCACGGCTGCTTTTTCAGGTTAATGGACGATATTGTGGCGGCGTGGAAACGAGCAGCGCATTATTCTCCACGCTCGCATAAATCAATGCTCATTCTGCTGCTGTCTATAGTGAGATGCAAATGGCACCTGTAAATGCCAAAAAAGAAAGCAAAGACACTTTTTCAATTACAGTTTTTTTTTTTTTGTCATTGAAACTCTTATCACTTCTGTTTCCATCAACTTTTAGAAATGGGTACTTATCTTTGCAGTAATTACATTTTTCTGGCGACTTTTTTTTTTTTTTTGTAACTATTGACTATTTTGCAAAAGGAAACCTTTTCACCAAATCAGCAAGACATCGTAGCTCTCTTGCTCCTTTGTAAAAATAGTATTTTTGAATCAATTATACCAACGCATCAAATTAGTAAGCAAACAAACTTAAGAGCTAGGGTTCTTTAGCTATAGCTTTTATGTTTCCTCTAAGCTCCCTTCACTGAAATTCAAGAATATTTTTTTTTTTTTTTCAACTTTTCTTAGAATTTAGCCACTCGGAGCCACTCTTTTCACTAAGACTCTTTAAAGGTATTTCTCACCAGATATGTTCAGCGCTGCCAAATCCACTCCAAGAGTTCCTGGACTTCTCAAGAATACTATGCCCTAGTAGAGTCTTCTTTCTTACATGATTTGTAGGACATAAATAATCATTTTTTGGACCAACTAGGTACAATTGGCACAGCTTATAATCTCTCACACTGCAATAATTCTGAATCACTACCTTAAGGTACTAAAGAGACACAAAGTTGCAGGCTGTTTTGAAAATACCCTGACTGCGCGCACCGCCCCCACCCCAACTGGTTGGCTGTCACTTTCAATCGGTTCCATTTTGCAGCAATGTCGTGTTTATTCCCTGCCGCAGCTCGATGTGGCGACGGGCTTATGTAACACAAACATATGATGTAGTCTCATATTCTTCAACCAAGTTGCAAATTTCTGACCTTTTTGCGGGATTACATTCCACACAAAGCAGTTACTGGTTATATGTTGGCCATTTGCCACAAAATATATAGCTCAGAGGCAAAGTATTCATTTGATTGCAGGTTAAATCATATCTTGTTATTGCCAGCGTGTGTTTTACGTGCAAATGTCTCACGTAAACCAACAATACATGTCAGAGGCAGGAGTTGTCACTTTCCCATCAAGGATCTCGTACTTTCACCACACTCGCAGGGCTCTCAAACCTGTTGACCTTTACGTCCACAGGAGGCGCGCTAAGCTAACTGGGAGGGGAGCGAGCGTCGCGGCGCATCGCATCGAAAAGGTTATCACGGCGAGAGCAGTGGAATGAAGCGCAAACCCCAGCGTGGGGGCGGGGCCGCTAAATTGCACAAGGCGTGCACACCGTGTGGTGTGAATGCTGTGTGGAATAAGGTTAGGTAAGGGCAAAAGGATCCTATCGAGATTTCACCTAAACTGCCCACTTCAAAGAAAAACAGCCGAATTCCTGTTTTTTTGTTTGTTTGTTTTTTCAGCATGGCTTCTTAAACAGTGCCTTAAATTTCAGTTATAAAACAGTGAATTCTGTCACTGTCGAATATTTTTGCAATTAATTTTTTTTAGGGGTAGGCCGATTATCTGCACGGTCGATTATCAGCGCTGATATTCAGCATTTTGATGAATATTGGCGTTGGCCATTTTGAAGAAATCATACGGCCAATAATAGATCCATTTTAAAAAGTGTTCAAGGGGGGAAAAAAAACTAATGATTAAATTCCATAGATGCTGCTGACCCTGGGACCTTTCTGCACCTTCTGTTTTTGTTTGAAATTAAAACTAAGTACAATTTTAATGCTTCTGATATTTAGAAATTTTAGAAAACTTTATTTACTGTAGATAACAATAGGGAACTATTTACTTAAGTTTTTATTTAACTTTTGAAGACATGCTACTGGCCTTGGGAGATCCCTGAACTTTTTGTTAGAAATAAGCTCCAATATTTTACAAACCTTAAAAGTTGTTCATTAAACATATGCTTAAAAAAAAAATTAAGAGCTGGAGTTTGTATTTTTCCAAATTTTGATGACAATATTTTCCCTTTTAGTGAATAAACATCAGCTCCTGATATTGATTAGTAATGTCCTTGACTACTAATAATCGGTATCGGCCATCAAAAAACACATTGGTCTATTTTTTTTTTTTTGAATTATTATTATTTATTTATTTTTATGTATTTGTTTGTATTGTATTTATTATTTGTTGAGTATTTTAATTGGAAGAACTGGTGTGCGGCATCAAGATAAACAACAAGAAGAGGTTAATAAACCTGGACTGCAACAATAAGTTAAGTCAATCTTCCTGCTTGGCTGTCAGCACACGTTATTGCTTTAAGCTCTCACCTTGGTGCTCCCCTACCTGTATTGAGGTCTTTTTCTAGCAGGTGTGTCTGCCGTCCATGAAGCGCACCTCTCTTTCTCTCTGATCTGAGTGAAGTTCCCTGATAAGAAAGATAGCAGAGTTGCTGTTGGTTTTGGACCCAAGACTTTGAACCATTTTATCAGAATTTTTAGTTTTCACTTGTCGGGAAGGGAGAAACCGATGGATTTTGATCGGCTTCAAGCACGAGTTTTCCTGGCTCAATTGAAAGAACACTACAGGAAGCCTGTTTGATATTACATTGTATGTAGCAAACGTGCTTGTGTGTATGCATCGCTCACGAGTAAACAAATGTCTTATCTCAGCAGCCAAGTGAATGCGTGACATTGCCAACAAAAGGCCGGCAAAGGAAGCACCACGCACCAACACATCACTTGTTTGTGTGTGCCTTCTCATTAAATTCAAAGCTCCGCTAAACAGCGAGACTGAGAAGCCTTGTTGGAGGCTTTTTGTACCGGAATGATCCGCAAAGGTGTGTGTGTGACTGTGTGTACGTTGGTTTTACGTCTGCGATGTGTGGTTATCGTTCTGCACGACGTGTTGCTTGCATTCACGCCTCTCCACCTGACACAAGATAAGTCACGACAACACCTTTGAGTTGCCAGGAATTATTCCGTGATGGTGATTTGTTGGGCATCATGTGTGTAAAAAGACACAAGTGAGTAAAATGCATGGATGAAATGACACATGGATGGGCTAATTGGTATTTGGATGAGCGGATGAACTCGCGGGTGACAGACTGGCTGCATGGATGTAGTGAACATTGAGACAGATCAGTCTGGACTGATGGCATGTTGGATCGATATTTGTGACTGTTGGAGGAACCTACAGCCAGGCTAAAAGCTGGACATAGAGACGGAAAAAAAACGGAAGCCAGGCTAATTCCTGGAGTGAAGCATGAACTTGAAAACATTCTAATGGCTGCATCAAGGGAAGGATGGATGTAGAGGCAGACTGTTGTCTAGCCATCTTGCTTGTTGTGGCTAGATGGAGATGGACTAGTAGTGCCTGGACTAATTGCTGTTGACCTGATTCAAAGTTGCTTGAATGTTTGGATTGTTGGAGGACAGTGGAGCCAGACCAATGGCTAGCTAGTGGTGGTGCAACGGATCATCATTGAGCCGTGGTTGGTTCGGATCAGGCCCCACAGTTCGGATTGCGCACGATCCGTGGATTGTTTAGTTGGAAAAACAAACACATCGAGCATTCACAGTCGACACCATTCTGACATGTCAAGGAAGCTGAAACATACTCAACGTGACATGCTAAGCCTAACTTCAAAATAAAGTTTACCAAATACAGTAATACATTGTCAGCAGTACAAATAGCCTTAGTAGACTTTACTTTGAAGTTGGCCCACGTCGTGGTGTGATGGTTAGCTTGACTTCCCTTTTAGACGTTTAGGATTTCTTTATCATAGTTAATTGACATTATAGTTGCAACCAACATCAACTCATATTCTCATATTCAATCGCTAATTTAGGACGTTAAGAAAGCTAATTAATTACTCCATCATTGTATGATACGGCAGAAGTCTTCGCTGTTAGGATTATCAACTGCCCGTGGCTGGTAGCTGTAAATGAGTTTGACAGGTGGTACCTGGCTTACTTGAACTCTTTCTCAATATTCTGTCTCATATTGCACTTAAAGTTGTTCCTAAATCCTAAACGGCTATATTGGACGTTTTGAATTGATTTATTTTTTTAATGGGAAAAAGCGGTTTACAAAATAAAATAAGACACTAAATCCTATACATGTATTAGACATTTTGAATTGATTTTTTTTTTGTTTATTTAAGGGGAAAAAGCATTTTACAAAATAAATTAAGACACTAAATCCTAAACGGCTTATACATGTATTAGATGTTTTTAAAAATCATTTTACAAAATAAATGAAGACCCAAAATCCTAAAAAGCTATTCATGTATTATACTATTTGAATAGATTTTTTTTTAGTGTTTTGCAAAATAAATGAAGACAGTTTTTTTTTTTTTTTGTTGATCCGAAAAACGGTCCGATCAGTGACTCAAATCCGTGATCCAGTCCGAACTGTGATTTTTGTGATCCATTGCAATAGTGAAAAAGTGAAGGATGAATGGATGGATGAGCATTTGAAATGTTGGATGGCTGAGACAGACGAATGGCTTTATACAGTGTTGGATGGTCGAGACAGGCTAATGGCTGCAAACATAATGGCCGTTGTGTGAGAACTCAACGAAGCGAAAATAACATTGGCGGCGGTCTCTCAGAGAGCAGCATTGGCCGGGTCGGTCCAACATGCTGTCATTAGCTTTCTGAGAACAAGGAGTAAATGAGGGGTTGTCATGAGGAAGAGAAGAAGTGGCCTTGGTTGCAATTTTCGATGAGCGTCCCTACCGACTCGCACTGGAGCACGACAACGTGAAATGAAGTGACGGCCAGTCGTGTCTGGTGTTGATGTCTAAATTAGCTGTCATGTGTAATTTGCTGGTGCGTCGCAACCTCTTAACCGCGTTGCTATTTGGAGATGCAAAGTGATCTAATTATTGCACTCATACACACACATAGTAGAAGACAATATGTATATAATGAAAATGATCTGCCTGTCACACCACAAATATAACACCTTTGCGTCAATGTCTTTGCATGAAGCATTGGTCAAACCGCTGCATGCTATGGTGTGTATTAAGGGGACAGGATATAAGCAGTCCATTATTGTTTCTTTATTGTTGTTATTGTTAATTTGAATGGATTATATCTACAGTACAAAAGCTGTTGCCTTAACCCTCACACTAGGGAAAGCTGCCCTCCAGTGGCCCTACAATGAATTAATAAATAGATATAAATTGGTATGAGCAACATACAAAAGATAATTTGGGAACCATAATTATTATAGTTGTGATAAAAATTCAAGTTTAAAAATATACAGTATAATTTATTGTACTCATGAATCATCAACTAGCTCACTTCTAAGAACCTGTCACACACGTTCAAGTCCTACTATGGACAAAAAATAAAAACCTTGAGCAATTCAAGACACTGTCCACACCGCCCAGTCTAAGTGGTGCAGCTCTCCTTGCATGCGTACGTGTGTATGATTAAGTTCTCTGCGTGTGCTTTGTGAAACAGAGAATATATACAGCAGAGTATAAATTCAGTTTCCCCTGAAGAATTATGTCATAAATTAAATGTCCCTACTGTCTGTACTTGTACTTCCAAGCAACAAGGTAACCATGGTCACTACGTGATGGGGTAACAACGCCAGCGATGAGGTCGCTGCAATATTACGTGTTTTCAATTCATGACTATATTCCGTCAACAGCATATAATAATAATAATAATAATAATAATTATTATTATTATTATTATTATTATTATTATTATTATTATTATTATTATTATTATTATTATTAGTATACCAACATTACACTAGTGTGATAAAGAGACTCGCAGATTGCATCCTGAAGGAGATATTTATGGGTAAGTGCTAGTGTAAATTCATTTTGCAAATGAATTAATGAATACAATGTATTTCAATCAGTCATCAAAGGAAGAAAATATACCACACACAGGTCCGTCATAAAAAAGAAAAAGAAAACACATAGAATAGGCATAGGCAGAACAGAAGCAATATTAGAATATTGCTAGTTTTCAGTGGGAATTGCACGTGTACATAAAAACATCTCTAACGCCCTCTGCTGGTGTGTGTTTAAAACTGTTCATTTAGTCTTGATTTCTACATAAATAGGCACTCACATCAGGTAGCATTTTAAAGAGCATTTCGATTATTTCTTGCGCCTTAATTTTGATCAAATTACACAATCAAGAGAGGCACGTTCTAGAATTACACCAGGAGTAGTTTTATTTTGAAATACTTAGCCATACCTGCTTTGTTTTGAAGGCAGTATCTGAACTTCTTTCCCTATCCTTGCCTTGTAACGTCGAGCTTGATGACGCCTTCCTCAGACAGTCAGACTCAGAGAAGCCGAGCGAGGAGGAGGTCTATACGGAAAGGTGCTCGTCCGAAATGAAGCTTCGCTGAAAAGTTCTCCAAAGTGTCCCCACCGAGGCCACTTCGCCCGAGGAATTGATATTTGAGGGGCGGGGGGAAAAACGGTAAGTCTCTTCAAGTTTTTTTTCACTTTTTTTTGTGGTTGCACTGTTCAGTATCACCAATAAAAGAGCACCACCACTCCCCCTATTTCATCGAGATGGGGGTGAACTTGTGAAACAGGCTCAATTAACATTAAAACAGCTCTTAATTTTTCCCCCTTAGATATACCAACCTAACAAGCAATATACAACCAAACATTATTTATATAATTAACATGAGTGGTAACTTCTGATAAGTTTCCATCAATTTAGCTTTAAATGTTTTTATGATTTCTAATGTAAAGTAAGATGATTTAAAAAAAAAAACGAAAAAAATCTTGTGCATCGTGTTTACAATGTGCAACTTTCCTGCAGACAGTTAGAGTATCTGGTGATGTTCAGCTTCCAGGGTGCCAATTCAACATCAGTTTAGCTCACTGTTGGATTTTAATGTGATTTTTATTCATTTAAAGTAACTATTCTTCTTTATATGTATAATGAGCACATCAAATAGGCAAGCAGTTTGTGACATTTGTTGAATTAAAAAAATAATTTGAAGGTGTTCATGGGGTGGTGATGTTGTCTATGTATTCAACACATTATAACTTATGTAAACATACCTTGAGGCAGCAAAATAGTTGGATCAGGACCGTTTTGAGCATGGTTATGCTACTTTATCCTAGTGTGTGTTGTGGCTATGCTATTTAGCGTATACATTTTTAAGAAGAATTCTGTCTGGTATGACTTGCATAGCAGCTCGTTGAGGCAGCAGACTAGTTGGGTTTGAAATGAACTGAGTTTGCCCATTGCTGGTGGAGAAAGCAAGGCCCTCGTTGCTACCATAATTAAGACAAAATTAGTTGATATGAACGACAAAATGACACATGACCCACATGCTGGATTCGTTTATGAAGCCCAGCCCTTGAGTTAAGACTCGTCTTATCTAATTTGATCCAATTAAGCATTTCCAAGCACAAGTTTCTATTTTTGGAACTCCTGTTTTCAGACTTATTGAGTTGTTTACAAGTTTTTGCTTTAATGACGTTATAATCCTAATTTCATTTGAAATTATTGCCATCCTGTGAGCACAATTAGAGGCAGTTTTGTGGCGTTGCTATGGCTAGTTTTTCCATCACTAAGTAGGTAGAGAGTTTCTCCCCAATGTGACAGGAAGTGCTTCCTGGTGGGCTCTCGCCAGGCTCTTCCTGAGGGGTCTCTTCAATCCCTTTTATGGTTCCGTCCCGAAGAGGCGGGAGCATTTCAGCGATCTGGCGAGTCGTGACAGCCGCCGCCACAGCGAGGACGGGAAGCTTCTGTGCTCGCTCCTGATTATTTGCGGTTTTTCTTGGCTCCCTTTCCCACCAACCCACCCCCACATGCGTGGAAAAAACTCAATGCCGTGAGATCAATGTGTCTCGGAGCTCCCACCATGTGAGCGGGACACAAAGAGGGGTTTGTGGAGGGAAAAAAAAATGCAGCTTCGAAAGTGTCTGTCCAACAATGTGACAACATCATCACAACAAGGAGGCATGACCTAAAGTCCACTGAAGCTGGAGTGTCAACAAAGGCCATGTGACATCCACAAGTTCACTGACAACTTCAAACCCTGAGCTCACTTGGCTTATGTTGTGTTTTTCCTCACCAGAGAAATTAAATTTTCCAAAGTGAAGGCGTTAGTTGTCCTTAAAAATGACACATAAGCCCTAAATCGGCTGATCTGATGTTTTAATAATGCCATGGATGCCATCAACAACATTACAGTAGTTTGTTTGACGTATTTGAAATGCAATGGCTTAGTGATTCTTTACAGTGACACAAAATCTTGAAAGTATTTGATGAATTTGTGATTAATGTGTTGCATTTGAGCCCAAATGAGATTGAAGAGGGCAGAACTACCATGGGGATGTCCTAGACTAACTCGTTTTTCAACGTTATCATTATAAATAATTGGCTTACATGTGATTTAACACATGAGATTTGGCATGAAAAATTCTGTGCAAGCTTTCATTTTCCTCACAAGAAATAAATAAGAAAAACAACTCAGCAGTGGCCTACTATGTCTAAATGATTTCAAAGGGGACCTCAGAATGATCCGTGTGGGATGCTTTAGCATGTTATTAAGCTTTATACTAGACTGGCCAATTGTATGACACATCTGTGCCACAGCTGGACTTGCTCATTAGTGTGTGTGGATATGTGTGTGTTCCGAAGCCAGACAACTCCACACTAGGTCATATCAGCCCCCCGTCACCCCCATCCATCCATCCATACATATCCTCCATCTGGTAGGAATTACAACACAAACATACTATTTTGACCTGCTTCAGCAGATTGTTTAGTCAAAATGTGCTTTTGTGCGACTTAGCTTGGTCGTGAACATCCTTAACAATACGTGTCATTTAGAAAACCTAAATCCGTGTCGATTGTAAACAGAGTGCAGACACTAGTTTAAAGCCGATGAATGATGTGTAACTCAACTATTGCAGTCATTACATGTGAATGAGATGTTTACACTTGGTATTTTATTTCGAACAATCCTAACAGAAAGCAAAACACAATAACTTGGTCCATCACTACACGATAAAGTGGGAAAGTTTAGTACATTCAAGTGATGACATTTAAGACTGAGTCGGGGAGTTTTATTTTGTCGGACGGCTGGATGGTGTAAAAGGCAGAGGAGGAGAGGGTCAAGCAAGTCAGCAGGGATATCAGTACCAGGCACTAACCTGCTCAGGAATGTGCTTAGGGCGGCTTGCTGTGTGCTAGTAACCCTCGTTAGACCCTTTTAAAGCAATATTTTTCTCAGTATGATTGCCAGAATGGCATAATAAGATCACAACCTGCCAAATGTCAACACAAGCTATTTATTATTAAGTTAAATGAGCTGAAATGGGGTAGTCAGTGTATGTGAGCATTTAGCACGGTGGTGGAATCAAGTAGATATTTACAAAATATTCTTGAAAAAAAATAATTTCACCCATATTTAACAGAATGCCAGAATCATAAAGGTTTATAGCAAATAAATACACAAACATAAAATATTAGACTCAAGTGAAGTCACATCATTTACTAAATAACATGTTATTTTTAACACACTGTTATCTGCGCCCCCCAAAATTGTGTTTAGCACAAATTTGAAGCCTCCTTTCCATTCATATGAGTTCTCTCCTGGAGTCAGCCCATTGAGAGGGAAAATATTTAGGATTTTAGTGGGATAAGCTTTATTTTTCTCTTTGTGTGTATGCTGGGGTGGAGGGTGAGCAGCTGACCAAATAGAGCTTGCACCCCGCTGTGGAAATACCTGCAGAGAAAGAAAATTCGTCTCGGGGAAATTTTATGTTGAGCGTCGAGAAGCTGACGTTTTTGTAACAGGCTTCTTGTGTCGTGTTGTTTGTGTTGTGTTGTGTTGTGCTAACGACCTAGGAAATGAGGTAAAGCCTACACTGAAAACCCCCCCACCCCACCCGAAAAGTGAACAAGGAGAGCCACTGTCCTCAAATTAGTTGTGGAAAAACCTTCATCGATAAGCGTCCAGTGAACTAGCCATCACGGAGACATGTCCCACGTGGACATGCTGGAGCGACACGGTGGAAAATAGCGCCATTATTCCTCCAGCGATTACAAGGGGCGCGCCATTGTGCTCTGGAGCAGTTGGAGCTGACCAATCACATGGAGTGCGTGGTCACATGATCAGCACCAAGCAACCTCCCAGTGGACGATAGATGGATGGTTCCAAGTTTGACTTTGGCAGACATGTATGTGCTCCATTGCGCAAGTTTTTTTTATTTTTTTATTTTTTATTTTTTGCCAAACAGCTTTCATCCAAATATGACAACGTGATAATAGATCTTGACTGAGAAGAAAGGTTTGTATATTGGCGAGGAACAGATTTGAGCCTTTTTGTGAGTCACAAATGACTTTCTTCAAGCTACTGACTGGTCAAATAGCTTTTGGCTGGTAGTTATGGAGCATGACCTTTTTTTTTTCTCTTTTTTTTTGTATCCTGGCAAAATCCAGATTGATAATTGTGAGGGAGTTATCAATCTGGGTCTGCTCCACTGTGATTTGTTCAGGAAAGGCGGGACATTCTGTACAATACTTTGAACTGATTGGACGATCCCGCATCTTGTGCACGTTTGTTTTGACGAATCACGGCCACGGATAAAAATGCCGTCTTCGGTCTCGTCTTAGGAAAAAACAAAAAAAACACACACACAAACATGTTTACCAGTTAAAAATGCACGAAGCGCCTCTCGCTGTTCAACATTCAACAAGGAAACGGTGATTAATGCTGCAAGAACAGAATTAATTGCAGCGTCCATTCGTCTGTTAGGTTTGTTTGTTTTTCCCCACCATCGACACTTCTTGATTTCGTCGCACCCTAAACAATGCATGATTGGTCCAACCTCAAAGAGGTCGGTTGCGAATGTATCAGTGGGAGCAGTACAAGATGGATTCTCGTAGTATTTGTGAACAAATACCTCGAGAATTCAGCTTGCTGGCACGGTTAAGTTTCTAGTATAATGTGGCTAACTCCGCCCCCTACTGTGTGCTGTAGGAATGGTTCAACTACTTTTCCACAAGTGAAGTTCTTTTTCCCTGCCAGGTGATTGGGGGAGAAGATGATGTCTGACGCCAGCGAGATGTTGGCGGCCGCCTTGGAGCAAATGGACGGGATCATCGCAGGTAGGAATTGGAGGGGGGGTGTTGCACATCTGGAAAGCATTGCAATGCATGCTGGGAATGTGCCCCCCACTCCTCCGTTACCCCAACCCTTGATTCCACTCCTACTTACTATGTAATGTGAGCTCCTCTCAATGTGATCTTTGGAATAATGTTCCTGCTGCTGATACTGGATGGCTTCCTTCTTGCAAAAAAAAAAAAAAGTTTCCATTGTTCCGCGGTGTGACGCATGCTAATGATTATTCAAGCTTTAGCACTTATGAGCGTAGCTTCACTTTTTTTTCCGCTGACCTTTCCAGTAGGAAAGAGGATCATATGAAGAAAAAAAAAAAAAAGCTTCCCCTCCACCACAACTGTCCCTGTAGAATGCACACTCATGGATGTTTTTATATGGAAAGAAAAATGAAAAGAAAAGCAGTAGGGCTCAGAGTTAAATGTACATTTGGAGGTAACCTCGGGTGACTTTCTTCAAGTTTCTGAATTTTTTTTGCATGTCCAGTTTGCCAATTGGTGACTCTTTGTTCTGACAGGCTCCAAGGCCATAGACTACTCCAACGGGCTGTTTGACTGCCAGTCGCCCACGTCACCGTTCTTGGGCGGCCTGCGCGTGCTGCACCTGCTGGAGGACCTGCGGGCGGCTCTGGAGCTCATGGACAACGAAGAGCGGGACAACCTACGCTGCCAGATTCCCGACTCCACCGCAGAGGGTCTGGCCGAATGGCTGCAGGGACGAATGGTAAAATGGCTTCAGCTTATCTGGACGCTATCCAGAGCGTGACACAAACGTCCAAACTTGTCGGCGGAGATGTTAAGCAGGCTCGAGAAGGCCCGCGCCTCCTTCCTCGTTAAATGTTGTGCTGAGTGACTGATGGGGCTTCCAGACAGGGAAAGAAATAGTTTCCATCGATCAAACTCATGCTGTTTTTCTTCTTGTGGATATGGTTGGTTATGGAAGCTCAGAGATGGGGGACTCAAGTTACATGATTTAAGTCACAAATCTATACTATTGGTCTGTCTTCATTGGCTGGTAGTTTTATTATTATTTATTTGTTTTATCAAGCTTAAAGGGGAAATCAACCTCCCCAAAAATTCTTGACAATATGTTCTATGAAGCCCCTAAATACGGTGTTCCGGTTTTGTTAGTGGAATATGAGTTAAGCAGCAAAATTCAGCTGTTTCTATCAATATCAGAAGGCGGCTATTTTTCCACTTGCTGTCGAGGTAACAACCAGTCACAATTCAGCTTCAGAAAACAGGTGAGCTGCGATTGGTCGTTACCTGGGCAACTGTGATGTCATCTTCAGTCGACGGCAAGTGGCAAAATGGCCGCCCCCTGAGATGGATCGAAACGGCTGGATTTTGTTGCATAACTCATATGCCACAAGTGTAATATTAATCAGAATGTCATGTTTAAACTAGTGAGGTCACATATAATACATTATTGCCAAGAAATGTTTCAGGTTGACTTTCCATTTAAGTGTTAAAAATGGCTCATGCTCTTTGACAATGTAATGTCAATAATGGTTGAACAAACATGACAATTTTGAAGGTACAGTACAAGGATTGCGCCCGATGCCGTTGATACTGTATGTCACTTAATTCCATTCCTGCTGGTAGATTATTCAAAGAGAAATGGCATTTTAATCACAAAAAGAAATTAACAAAGTCTTCAATTGTTGCAGACGAATGGCCACAGTTCGGAGGCTGTGTACCAAGAGCGTCTGACCCGACTCGAGAGTGACAAAGAGTGTCTGATCCTTCAGGTTAGTCAACAAAAATGTCTCCTCTCTCTGTGGTTGATCTGTTAAAGATAAAGTGCCATTTTGAAATGGCTGGAAAAAGCTTCAAAGTGATGTCAAAATGTGTCCCTGAGCATCATGTTTTGATGGTCTGTAGGTCAGTGTTCTAACAGACCAGGTGGAGGTGCAAGGGGAGAAGATCCGGGACCTGGATAAGTGCCTGGAGCGTCACCGGGAGAATCTGTGCGCCACAGAGGAGCTGCTGCAAAAGGTATGAACGAGACGGCACATCAACTCCAGTCCAGCGTAACGTTTGCGCGTCATCCACAGGAGCTGCTTACCCGCTCGGCACTGGAGACGCAGAAGCTGGAGCTGATGACGGAGGTGTCGGCTCTCAAGCTCAAGCTGAGCACAGTGGAGAGGGATCACAGAGATAATGAGGTACGGCACAGTGCAAAGGAGAAGTAGCTTACGTCTAACTTTAGCCAGCAAACTAGCGCAGCCTGAATGAACTGCGCCTTCTGCTGCATTCATCAAAAGTTTGAAATTCATCCAGTTTCACGTCTCAGTCTGTGCAAAGCATCTTGGTTTTAGCCGCTGCGTGCACTCTTGTATCCTCCTGGCTGGCCTCCCCGGTCATTGTTTTGAGTGTCGTCGAGGTCCATCGCATTCAAGTCTGGATCACATGACAAGAAAGAACCCCAGGCCGCCCCGTGTGCTGCTCCGGCAGCTGTTTCCTGCCCAAACATCCAAGCATCAACCCCCTCCACCACGGCCACCCACCTTCGCCCAAAGTCCACGTCGGGGAAAAATCTCACTCTTCTTCTTCCTCTGCAGGACTTACACCAGGAAGTGAGCCAGTTGCGTTTGCGTGTGGCAGACATTGAGAGTGAGCGTCTACAGTGTGACAGGAAAGCCAAAGCCTGCAAAGTGAGCCTTTTTTTATTGACTTCCTAAATTTTTCATTCAATTCAATTCCAATGCATTCACACACCAGCAATCAACTGGAGCACATCAAAGTGTTTTTATCTTCATCTATTCTCCGCTCTTAACGTCTTTCCTGCTACTAACGTCGTGTCAAGCCTGCAAAGCGGACGGCGGCAGCTGAGGTGAAGGTTTGAGCTCCTCCTCTTCTTCTTCCTCCTCTTTTTGTGGCCTTCTAAACCCGCTGCTTCCTCCTCACCGCTTTCCCTGACTTTTCTCCACTCGGAATGTAAGTGCTTCCACCTGTTCCACCATTCACCTCCACACCCTAACGCCGCAGTCATATTACCATTGAATGGGAGCTCCGTCAGCACACTTGGTGTGACTTTGATTTGCTGGCGTGCAGGAAGAGCTGCAGCTGCTGCATCAGGAGTTGGAGGCACGAGAGGCGGAACTTAGGAGGTTGAAGGACGAGAGCAGACCGAGGGCGACGGAGGTGGGAGAGAGAGGTGAGGTGATCTCATTTTTGCATCACATGCATCAACTCACAAGAAAACACCAGAGGGAAAAATGGAAGGAATGTAATAAATAACAGGAACACACAAGTTTTTAATGTGACCAGGGATCTGCAACCTTTCCTGTCAAAAGAGCCGTTCTAGGCCAAATAAATGAGCAAAAATGTATGTGGGGCCGCAAAATATTTTTTTCTGATTGTGATGGAAGAAACTGTGTGTTAGTGTATGTTATGGATGGATGAAGATGTAATTAGAGCTGCACCACAACACAGAAATATGAGAGCAGTATCCCTACACGTACACATTTGTACAATTCTTAGGATTTTGTATTTGTATTTGTATTTATTTTTTGGTAGTTTCCAGACTCTGTTTTTTGTGTGTGTACATTTTTAGACTTTTCTGCCTTTCTGTCAAATTTCTGTCATTTTTTTGCAATTTTATGTTATGGACATATAATGATAATTTTCTGCCTCTCCTTTTTTGACATTTTATAGCTTTTTTTGTTTTCATTTATTTATTTATTTTTTGCATTTTTTTCCTTCATGAATTTATGACATTATTGGCAATTTGTGGAAATTTTATGCTTACTTTTTTATTTTTTTATTTTCTCCCTTCTTTTTTTTTTTTAAATAAATTGTCTGACTTTTTCTGGGCAATTTTGTGGACATTATATGCTAATTTTCTGATTTTCCTCTTTCTTTTTTGACAGTTTTAGTTAATTTTTCAAACTTTTTCATCTACCTTTCATCTTTCTTTTTCTGACAACTTAGGACATTTTTTTGGGAATAATTATTCATTTTTTTATGTAAGTCATTAATTCATTTAAATAATATTTAATCTCAAAAATTAAAATAAATATTAAAATTTTTAAATATTAATTTCTCTGAACTTTATTGAGAGATCCACTGGGAGCCACAGGAGTGGAACAAAAGAGCAACATGTGGCCCCAGAACCACAGGTTGCAGACCCCTTAATTAGACAATAGTTAGAAAATGTATTTTATAGTTAAACTAACTTTAAAAAAATAAATGAAAAAATTTTTTTTTTCCAGAAAAGTAAAAAACAAACACTGGAAGCAAAAAAGTGAAATAAATAAATACATAAAAATAAACGTATAACGATGTTTAGTTTAAAAAAAAAAAAGTAGAATGGAAACAATTAAGTACAAGAATCACCTGCAGAAAATTTTATGATGTAACTAAAAGGTGTGTTTTGTAAAAGAATGGATAGAAAAAAAGGAAAGGTTTAAAAGGTACAAAACCAAGACTTTTTTTTTTTTTTATGTAACAAAAGGGTTTTTAAAAGAAGGCAAATGAAAGCACAGTTGAGGAAAAACTTTAAAACTAAACTTAAGCTTAATTAAAAATAACTGACTTTAAAAGTAAAAGTGATTTTAATAAAAGCGAAGACAGGAAATTAAAAAAACAACATAGTTTCAACTGATAACTTCTCAGCCAAGTCTATTATCTCTCAACAAGATCAAAAATTAATAACATCAATAATAATCTAACTCTAACAGATAAGAGTAAACGGAAGAGGAAGGATGGATAAAGAGCAACAAACAGTGAATATTACACAGATTCCTTCTATTTAGTCTCAGTCACGCCAATTACATGCTGGTGAATCCACCAAAGTTCAATCTGAGGCTACTAGACTTCCTCTTTACTTGTTTATTCTCAGTCCACTTGGTTGCCTTCTGTACAACCTTTTGCCGTTGTTATCCTCCCCAAGGTGTTTTAACGCCAGTAGGAATATTTTGCTGTGATTAGATTGGCCGCTTCGCTTTCCATTCTACTGAATACTTAAACAAACGTGAAATAGTAACCGTGCGTGTCTCACTGTGTGTTTGCACTCAACACTCATGTGCATTTCTTATTCCCACCAGATGCCAAAATGTCAGAGATGAAGACGCTGTTGGACTCGCTAATGTCGGCCAATGATGAAAAGGTGTGCTAAAAAAATTTAAAAAATTATGCAATGATGAAGTTGCTCATGTATTTATTTTTGTCGCCAGGAGCGAAGGATCAAAGAGTTGGAGAGCACGCCAGTTATGAAGAAAATCAAAGGTGGATAGTTTACGTCTTTAAACACAATTATTGAGTCACGACTAATCAGCAGTTGCTTATCGCTGGTGTCAGGCCAAAACCTCGTACCTCCAAAATGGTCACTTTTGAGGAGACCCCAAAAACTAAACTCGAATGTGCCAAATTATCACTTGTGGGTTTCAGCTTGATGCCAGCCTAAAACAAAATAAACATCCCAAAAACATCCCACCGAAACGCTTAGTAATCTTGAAAATAAGTTTTCCCACCAGATGGACATGGAAAAAAAAAAGAATAAAAATAATATTGTATGATAATATTGTACATTACAATAACATACTAGACTTACATAACTAAATATAATGCAAACATTTAAACACTTTTTGTCACATTGTCACATTTTTTCCTTCAATGCAAGCGCCATGGTTTCTGCCCTTGGCCACATGGGGGCAGTATAATACAATACAGATGGATATGCAAGGAGACAGTCACAGTTTCTCAGTGAGACATCGTATCATCCATCCATCCATTTTCTTGACCGCTTATTCCTGACAAGGGTCGCGGGGGCTGCTGGCGCCTATCTCAGCTGGCTCTGGGCAGAAGGCGGGGGACACCCTGGACTGGTTGCCAACCAATCGCAGGGCACACAGAGACGAACAACCATCCACACTCACACGCACACCTAGGGACATTTCGGAGCGCCCAATTAACCTGCCATGCATGTCTTTGGAATGTGGGAGGAGACCGAAGTACCCGGAGAAGACCCACGCGGGCACGGGGAGAACATGCAAACTCCACCCAGGAAGGTTCGAGCCTGGACTCGAACCGGAGACCTCAGAACTGGGAAGCGGACGTGCTAACCACTCGACTACCGTGCCGCCACATAGTATCATATGTAATTCTTTTTTATGTTTAGATTGAACAAAATCTTAAAAATGGAAAATGTTGCCCTTAAAAAGAGGAAAAATGGACAATAAATTTCCCACAGATGCACTTAAAATGAATGAGTTTCCCAAACGAATGCAAGGAACATGTCCCAATACTTTTGTCTGACATCCCCTCACAGAGAGGCCGAAGGAAGACGACTACGCCGACATCGCAGACGATCGGCCACTTCCTGTCGCCGCCGAGGTCAGGCTGGCGATGGAGGGCGAGACGGGAAGGATCTCCGCGGAGGTAAACACAACCCGACCGTCGCACACACACTTCCTCTCCACGTCAATTACGCATCCAAATCTCCTTGTTATGAATTGTGCCGTTTACGGGAAAATATGTCGGGATTTTTAAGCCTGTTTTTCTTCCTCATCCTCACCGCAGTCGAGTCCCAGCATTGCTGTGCTGGATGAGATGAAGGAACTGGACCGAGAGCGACAGCTACAGGACGCCGAGAGGTATTACATTTTTCCTCATAAAATGAAATATTGAAAATACAGTTTACTCTCATTAAAATTAAACTTATGCTAAATATGCATGTTTTATTCATTCTCATTATTTTTTTTGTTGTTCCTCATAATATATTTAATTTTAAGAGGAAAAAAGTCGACTATATTATGAGATACAATTAAAATAATGATACACTAATACAATATATACAAATAATAATAGCCTACCATGGACTACAAACATCATATTAAATAGAACAAAAAGGAGCGAATATTAATATTACTTAATTCTAAGCAGGGAAAAAAGCTTTCAGTATTGTACATTCATTTAAAAAAGAGAATCTTAAATGTTTTAAAAGTTGATGTTTAGTACAACATAATTGAAAAATTTGTATGTATTATTCTCAATAACAAACCACATATTATTGTCACTGTGTAATAAAAATATTAAACAATGAATTATAAAATGACTGTAGTAAATAATCTTTCAAGCTTTTTTCCCTTTTAAAAATAAACTTTATTTACCGATACTAATATTCATTGTTTTTTATTTCAGATATTATTTTCCTTCAAAATTTAAACAGTTTATTATTACCCATTACTTAACAAATAATGTTATTATAAAATATTTATATTAGTGTTAGAATATTTATTATTATCTGATTTATTTGTTTTATTTTTATGTTGAATTATACATCAATTCAAAGAACATTAAAGATCCCCTGTTATGAGCTTTGCAGCAATTACACCAATCATCCTCTGAATGCCCTAATATTGTATCAAAAGAAATGTTCACGAAATTGTACCTTGTAGAGTTGCAGTCTCCACTAGGAAGGTCTACCGTTAGCCTAGCATAAAACGGGCGGATTTTGGTGGGCGTGGGCAAGGCTCGCCAGACTTCTGTGTGTTTTTGACTATAAAATGAGTTGGGCGTGGCAAGTCTCGTCTTTTCCGTGTGCTCCTGTTTACAAACAGAGTCGTCACATCTGCACCTGAAGTAATATTGGCTCATTAGTTTCAATAGTTGGTATCGATCCCGGGATAAGTGAAAGATGTTCTGCTAATCCCCGTTTGTATTGTCCCAAATTCCTGAAGCAGTCGTCAGTTAAGTTCTACGGGGAAAATGAACACATCCCCGGAACCGGCTCGACCTCGGCTTTCCAACGGTGTCTGTGCCGGCCCTCCACGACCCTCCGGACCGGAGATACGGGGCCGCGAAATCGTGGACCATGCTGTCCTCCTGCTGCTGCTGCTGCTGTTTGTTTGCTCAGGCGGAGGGGGGAGGGGTTGAAAATTGTGAGGGTGGAGTTCTCACTGAGCTAGTGACATGTAAAACCGAAAAAGGTGGGGTTAGTGACATGTAAAACCACCTGGGAAACGTGGGTCGTTTATTTCACAACTTTGGGGACTTAGTCAGGCTATGGTAAGGCATACTTGTGTCTAAAAACCCCCAAAAGTGAACATTTCATATGAGAGGACCTTTAACATACTTCATGATAAATATGTCAACCAGTCCAGGGTGTCCCACGCCTACTGCCCAGAGCCAGCTGAGATAGGCGCCAGCAGCCCCCGCGACCCTTGTGAGGAATAAGCGGTCAAGAAAATGGATGGATGGATGATAAATATGTATCTGGCATAAATGTTTTTTTTGTTTGTTTTTTTTTATTCTATTTCTGGAAATTTCCCTTGATGGATCACTGTAATGTGTCTAATATTTAGACATATGTGATTATTTATATATTTATGTATGTGATTTCAGATCTGTAGTTGTGTCTCCAAGCAGTGCCAATGAGCAGGTGAGCTCATCTTGTCATTGTGACATCATCACTGCTTCCTTTGTTAAAAAAAATAAAAAATAATCCAAACCATCGTGAATCACGTCTTTACTTCCTTTGAAAGGCAAAAAGCAAGTGTCGATCTTTGGCCACTGAAAACACTTTTGGTGCCAAGCGGGTCCGCGCCTCCTTCGGTCGAGGATTCTTCAAACTGCGCGGAGGCAAACATGTCAGCAGCACTCCAAACCTCGGTCAGGCAAAACACACTCCAAAAAGAAATCGTCGTTTTTATGACATGATAGTTAGGCATCACGGTTTTGACGTTTCTCCTTCACGGAAATGCTAACATATTAAAGTATTCGTTGCAGCCGAGTCGGAGCGCCAAGTCCCGGAGCACCTGGACTTGGCCTGCTCCGCTCTGCCTTCGCCGGCTGAGAGCAAGAAGAAGTCCAATGGCTTGAGGAAGTTTTTGGGCAGGTAGGCCATGAGCCACCCCGGCACCATCCCGCCCACCATCTGTCTCCCAACGCTGTGGCTCAAATTTCCCTCAGGCTGAAGAGGAGCCACTCGGCGTCCCTGAACACAGACGATGAGGCCGAGTTCCGGCGCGGCGGCGTCCGTGCCACGGCGGGGCCTCGCCTGGGCCGGTCCGGGTCTCCGCCCGGCGCTCCCGACGTTCCCTTCTCGCGCTGGACCCGGGAGGAGGTGTGCGAGTGGCTCCACGAACAGGGCCTGGGCTTGTACGCCGCGCCGGGTCACAACTGGATCCGCTCGGGTCAGAGCCTGCTGCAGGCGTCCCAGCATGACCTGGAGAAGGTACAGCGGCTTGACTTAGACATCGTTAACCATCCATCCATCCTTTTTCTTAACCGCTTATTCCCCGCAAGGGTTGGGGGTGCTGGAGCTTATCCCAGCTGGCTTTGGGTAGTAGGCGGGGTAAACCCTGAACTGGTTGCCAGCCAATCGCAGGTCACACAGAGACAAACAACCACTCACAATCACAATCACACCTAGGGACAATTCGGAGCGCCCAATTAACCTGCATGTCTTTGGAATGTGGGAGGAGGGGGATGTTTTTGTTTTTGTTTTTTTTTAAATAAACTTTTATGCAAAATTAAAAGGAATCTGATTAGCTGATTAGTCGATTGAATAATTGATAGATTAGTCGATTGTAAAAATTAGTGTTGTTCCGATACCGCTTTTTGGCCCCCGATACCGATTCCAATACCCAGCTTTGCAGTATCGGCTGATACCGATACTATACCGATACTTAAGATGTTTTTTCCTAAACATGAAAAAGCTGTCCTGCCATTGGTTCAGAGCTTTCAAGGGCCAATAGGATATCTTAGATCGACATGCAGTGAACATGTCACATATAAGTGAATGTCGTGCACGAGCAAGACACAAGATGCTGCATCCAAAATCCTATATTAGCGTTGGAATTAATGGTATCGGCATGTCACTTGTGGGTACTCACCAATACCGATACCACATTTTTAATGCAGTATTGGCGCCTCTGCCAATACCAGTATCGGTATCGGAACAACACTAGTAAAAATATTTGATAGTGATTAAAAAGGGGATTGATGTTGTACTATGTTACTGGTTCAGTCATTGTTTTCCAAAGTAAAAACAGATGTTTGCAAATTTCTTGTTTTGATTAAACACAGAAGATAATCGTCTTTCATCAAGAAATTACTGTTGATATGTTGAAATCAGAGGATTTGGACCATTTTCAATTAAAAATGGTTCCAAATGATTACTCAATTATTCAAATACTTTGCATGTGTAGTATGACATGTTTGAAGTTGAACATATGATGATGCATAGCAGGACATTTTTTGCATAATACTTTTTTTCTCTCCCCAGGAGTTGGGCATGAAGCACCCCTTGCACAGGAAGAAGCTCCAACTGGCCCTCCAGGCTCTCAATTCGCATGACGACCTCCTCAAAGGCAAACTGGACCACAACTGGGTGACTCGTGAGTGGGCCTCCGTTTTGGGGACGTGGAGGATGTGAGTGTTATGGGATGTCAGCGTTATTTTGTGTGTGCGTGTTCCAGGATGGCTGGACGACGTGGGCCTGCCGCAGTACAAGACTCACTTTGACGAGGCCAGAGTGGACGCACGCATGTTGCACTACATGACTGTGGTCAGAAAAACACACACACACACACACTCCTTCTTTTTCACAACACACTTCATATTATACCATTTTAACGACAAGATGTCTAGGAAGGACATTTTTTCTGGTGACATATGACATGCAACGTAAGACTTACAGCTTCCACCATTTCTGGTCAGACACCATTTTGGCATTTTTTTTTTAAATAAAAGGTAGTATGACAGTTACGTGAAGACATGCTATTACTCGTTAAGTATTTTAACATATAGTATAACCGGTGACAATAAAATATGACTTATAATATGAAATAATTGGACTTTAAATATGGCATGATAAAAATGCACATTTTAATGACCATATATAGTAAGACATCATTTTAACATTTAGTGTGACATTTATAGTAAGGCTCATTCATAACAAACTGATTTATAGTAAGACTGTAATGACATGTATAGTGAGATATTTTAATATAGTTATATAAATATATATATTTTTAATATTCATATTCTGAGAAAAAAATCACAATTTTATGAGAAACAAACTTGCAGTTTTGTGACATTAAAAAGTGGCAAATTTGCAAGAGAAAAAAACACAAGTTTACAAGAAAAAAACTATTTGCATTACACAATTTTATGAAAAAAATCGTAGTTTTGTAACATTAAAAAGTGGCAAATTTGCAAGGAAAAAAAACACAATTTTCTGAGAATTTTTTTAAATATTTGTAACATTACAAAGTGGCAAATTTGCAAGAAGAAAAGCTCACGAATTTATGAGAATAAACTTGCAGATTTCTAACATTACAAAGTGGCAAATTCGTGAGAAAAAATCTCACAAATTTACAAGATAAAATTTGTATGTTCGCGACATTACAAAGTGGCAAATTTGCGGGAAAAAAAAAAAAAACTCACAAATTTACAAGAAAAAACGTATATAATTCCGACATTACAAAGTGGCAAATTTGCGATAAAAAAAAAAAGAAAAAAACTCACAATTTTACGATTAAAAAATGGTATATTTGTGACATCACAGGGTAGCAAATTTGCGAGAAAAAACCCTGTAAATTTTATGAGAAGTAAACTTGCAGATTTGCAAGAAAAAAACTCCAAAACTTGCAAGAAATACATGAAGCGTACCAATAATTTTGTGTGGGGTTTTTGAATAAGGCGATGTATTCTTGCTGTTTTAGGAGGATCTCCTGTCCCTGAAGGTGGGCAGCGTGCTGCACCACCTGAGCATCAAGCGAGCCGTGCAGGTCTTGCGCCTCAACTCCTTCCAAGCCGACTGCCTGCGCCGCCGGCCCACCGACGAGGTCGAACGACCGAACCATCGCCAAGTTCTCGCCCGCCGCCCTGTTGACGTCTCTTTTCGCCATCCTCAGAAGCAGACGCGAGCGTCCGACGTGATCCAGTGGAGCAACCACCGGGTGATGGAGTGGCTGCGCTCCGTCGACTTGGCCGAGTATGCGCCCAACCTCCGAGGCAGCGGCGTGCACGGGGGTCTCATGGTGAGGAGGTTGCCCGGCACGGGTCTTGGCTTTCAACTTTTGCCAATTGATGGCAACGTGCTTTTTCTTTTTTTCTTTTTTTTTGCCCTCCGGAAGGTTCTGGAGCCGCGCTTCACTGTGGACGCGTTGGCGCTGTTGCTCAACATCCCGCCGGGGAAAACGCTGCTACGGCGCCACCTGGCGACGCACTTCCACCTGCTGGTGGGAGCCGACGCGCAGCGGCAGAAGCAGGAGTGTCTGGAAAACCCGGACTACGTCGTGCTCACCGCCGCCGCCAGGGTCAAGGTGGGACACGACGACAGAACACAACACATTTGAAGGGCGTTTTTTGTTTGAAGACATTTTGAAAGTGTTTTAAATTAGGGGTGTCAGGCAGTTATAATTTTTAATCGCAAATTTTATATCTGTTCGAAATGTACAATAAAATATTTTTTTCTAAGATTTCATACTCTTTTTACCATAAGTAGAACAAAATAAATGGTAATAAATAGAAATATGACTGCACCTTTTAGTCATTGATACAGTAATTTCATAATTCTTAAAATTGAGTTAAAATGAAAAAGATGTACTGTGCTGTAAAAAAAACGAGTGTGATATTAATTTGTGTTGAGTTCATTTTTTCTGCCACTAGATGGCATAATTGCATTTGTAAGACATTTTCTGTTCATATTAAGTTCATATTAAGAGTTGTCTAAACTTTAACATCAAGTAACTTGTGAAACTCTGCACATTTTTAAAATGGTAAAATACAACTTGTCCCCAGTCTCCACAAATATATGCATTATTATTACATTTATTACTGAAAAATTTTGATGTGGACTTGATGTTCCCACAGTACAGGCTTTCCAAGTAAGGGGGGCACTCATTCATCGTGCATTAAAGAGACACTTGACTCACTGAAGAATTTTCAGCTGTGAAAAGTTAATATTTTGTCCAGAATGAATTTGATTGTCATTATTTTTCATGTACGATTAATACCTTAAAAAAGTTTTTTTTTTTTTTCTACTTGCTGTCGACTGATGATGACATCACCTGTGCTGAGGAAGTAGGTCACGGCCAATCATGGCTCACCTGTTTTCTGGGTTTGGTCAGTAAACTGAGCCATGATTGGTTCCTCAGCACAGGTGATGTCATCATCAGGCGACAGCAAGTAGAAAAAAAAAAAACTTTTTAAAGGTATTAATTGTACATGAAAAATAATGACGTTAACACATTAATTATCGACAAAATATTAATTATAATTATATTTTTACCACTGAAAATGGCTCAATGAGTCAAGTTATCCCTTTAAAGAAAATTAGTGGCGACAAAAGAACTTTAACTCAAAATGAACGCACTAATTTTGACACCCCTATTTTAAATACATATTTGTGTTTTGAAGGCATTGAAAGACATTTTACAACCATTTTAAAACTGTTTTAGACATGTTAAATGTTATTTACAAATGTTTTAGAGGCATTTTAAAGACTTTTTTTTTTTTTTTCATCTGACAGCCAAGACGTCTGTCGTTCGGCGGCTTGGGTACGCTCCGGAAGAAACGTCACGACGACGGCAGCGAGTACGTGTGCCCCATGGACGTGGGCGTGCGGACCCACCAGGATCCCAAGGACCACCTTGAGCAGCTCGAGCAGGTGCGGCTGTCACTTCCTTACCCCGGGTTTACACCGGATGCGGTTGCGGTGCGGTTGCGGTGCGGTCCGGCGACGCAAGCAATTAGATTCCATTCATTCGAATGGTGCAGTTTACACCGCTTGCGGGTGCGTTGCGTGTCGACTGCGGAAGGCCTGCGGCGTGCCGCAAGCCTTCCGCAAGGATAGCCTATTTTCTATTTTTGCCGGACGCCGCAGCGGTAGGCCTCCGGCAAATGGCAAGCTAGCACAAAACACATCGAGCGGGACAGGAAGACCGAGGCAGTTTCAAAATAAATTTCCGGTTACCTTTCAGAATAAAACACTCGCCAGCTCCTATTTCCCAAGTTTTTCAGCAAAACGTGACGTGGGCGTCGCCGGGCCATGTGCTCATTCACGGTTTAGACACCAGCGAACATGGACGAGGAGAGGTTTATATTGGAGGTGGAAAACCACAAAATAATATATGACACGGCACATCCTTTTTATAAGGACTGTAATGTATTGTGAGTTTGATGTTCGCGATTGCTTGTTGTGCCCGTCTCGCTTGCCGTACTGAGCGGCAGCCGGACGCGGAAGACAGAAATAAAGAGTGGACCCGCACTGACCCGACTCTCGTTATTAATATACTTTACAAGGACAACCAAAAAAAGGATGCTGCATGGAATCTCATAGCAGAAGAAGAAGAAAAGGTTAAATCAAAAGAATTCCACCTCTCTTTCTGCTTCTCTGTTGAGCACAGACTTTCTGTATGTTTGTCGTTGTGAAATGCCACATGATCGCGCGCGCGCGGTCCCGCGAGACACGTTGGGAAGTGGGCGGCGACGGAGCTGCCGGACCGCAGCTGTGCGGAGCCGGTGTGGATTGACAAAAAAATTGACCCGTACGGAGCACGCAGTCAAGACGCACCGCACCGCAACCGCACCGCAACCGCATCCGGTGAAAACCCGGGGTTACAGCGACTTCCGCTCGCCGACAATAACACGTTTGTCTCGGGACAGATGGACGACTCGGAGGGTGCCGTGAGGCAGATCGGAGCCTTTTCCGAGGAAATCAATCATCTGACGGTGAGGAACACGCTCACAAAGCAAATGGCTTCCTTTTACCTGATCTTATCTTAACTTCTACTCACTGTCTCCTTTCAGAGCATGTTGGAGGATGAGGAGGTTTTCGGGGAGATCACGGCAAGACCACGAGAAGGCGACCAGTCCGATTAAAACACCAAAAGACTCGACAAGTAACGCTACATTGTGTGTGTGTGTGTGTGTGGGGGGGATGCGTGTGGGTGTGTGGGTGTGTGTGTGGGGGGGGGGGGGGGGGGGCTGACTTTGCATGTTAGCTCAACAAAGAAATAAGTTGTTTTGGGAGAGAACTTTCTTGTGTGCTGCATACATTTCAATAATGATTTTTTTTTTTTAAACAATAAACAAAACAAAAAAAACTGTTTTTGTCTCATCTTTTCAATAAAACGCTGAGATGATTAACGATACTGACAGTTAATACTAAAATCATTTCACCGCAATTTTTTTTAATTACATATTGTAATTAGGTCACTCAAAGTTTTTTTTTGCATAGCATTTTTCTTCCAAAATATGCAACTCAGACCTAACACACACGTACATAAAAAAAAATAAAAAAAATAAAAAACTAACAGAAATGACCTAAGAAAACTGAGGCTCAGCACAGTGCATCCAGTCGATGAAAACATCTCCAGGTAAAAATGCTTTATATAAAAATCTGTTTAATAATATGCCTTGACAAAAAGCATTGGAGTATCGGCCGCCCTATTGTGGCCGTTTCACAATCAGAAAATAGAAGAATAGATAATTGCCAATAAATAAATGCATTCTTCAGGGAAAATGTTATACTGTGAGTGATATATTGTACAGTAGGTCTTTATCACTTTTTTTTGGTGGTGGGGGCGGAATATGTACCACTGGTGTCGGTATACTCTAGAGTCGAGTACTCGTATTGGTATCTGATGAAAAAAAAAAAAAAAGTGATGTCGAACATCCTTAATCATGATGAAATATTTTTTATAAGAATCTATGTGGAAATATGCCTTAATAATAGGTAATAACAGTTACTATTTTGATTAAAAGGTAATACTAATTCATTATAAACTAAAATATTGGCATTTTATCTGTAAATCAATGACATAATCCTATTAAGAATCTACTTAAAAAATTTATTACAAAATATATTAGAAACTAGAAATTCTATTCTTTAAAAAATTAAATGTTTTATCCATCCATCCATCCAGTTTCTGTATTTAGATTAAATATATTAGAAAATAGAATTTTTTTAAATGAACTAAAGCAAAGTTGTAATCAACAAAATAATCTAACAAGTAAGGTTAGTTATTAAAATAAAGTAAGGAGAGTAAAGTAATGTTATTACCGAAAGGTTTATTCTATTAAAATAAATTGTTAACGACAAGTAATATTAAATATTAAATAAACTCGTTTCAAAAGGGGCCTGAAGTGTATTTCTTCGAGGCACGTTTTGTATCGTAAAATGCAAATTGGGGTCCATTTTGTGTATCTTCCTTCTCTCGTTTCTTGTCCGCCAGGTATATGTTCATCTTGTTAGTCCTGGCGGTTCAGCCAACCTCACGTAACTCCCGCAGGTAAACTTTGTCCAGTTTACTGAACGAGCCTCCAAATTGAATGTGTGCAAAATGCAAATTTGCATTCGACCGTCGTAATTTATTCAATGTCAATTGATTGGCGCCAGTGTGAGAGTGGTGTCAGGTTGCAGGTGTTACGAAAAGAAGAGCAGACGAGCTAGCATAAGTTAGCCTCTTTGAAGCAACAACTCGGCACGAAGTAGCCTACATTCAATCGATATTTTGCGGCACTTGACAACCCTAAAAGAGGACTCTGTAAGTGTTTGTCAAACTTTTTGGGTTTTCGGGGGCGTCACAAGGGAAAGATTATTCTCCCTTTCCAAGACACCCCTCATAATCAGAAATTAATGCAATTGAAAGACAATTGTCTAAATGCCATTCTCAAACTTTTGATTTAAAACAATGAAAAATGGGCTGTTTATGTGTCAGGTTTTAGGCAAGGCAGGTTTATTTGTATAGCACATTTCAGGCAACTCGATGTGTTTTACACAAGGAAAGACAATCATCAACAAACACAGTAGTTAACAACATTCAGAGGAAGAAGAGAAAATAAGTAGGTTGCAAAATTTACTAAAAGAACATAGTACATAGAACTATGTTTAATGTTATTGTAAGCATTTATAGCACAGTTTTAGACATTAACACTGTGATTAAATACAGGAAAATACAACTCTCCGCTTCAGATGTCAGGCATGTCATGCATGCTGTGATTCTATCGCGTACCACTAGAGGGAGCTCGAGAACCACACTGGATGGATGAAAACTACATTCGTGCAACTACAAGGACGTAGGTCTACTTTGTCGGGTTAAAAAGTCATAACATTATGCGATTAAAGCCAAATTTTTCCACGATGTTGTTGGTTATAGTTTATGAATTAAAGTCAGAGTTTAACAAAGGAAGAAAGTCATTTATTCCTGTAACAGTGCACGTCTGTTCTAAAATAAAAATATTTATGAACAGACTACAGTTCTTATAGTAATTTTAATAAACTATTTTTGTACTCTTTGATCTGCCTTTGGATACCTTCAGTTGTGTTTGATAGTGCTTTTTGATGTTTGAAGCATATTGAGTTGCTTTGTGTATGAAATGCGCTAGAGAAATACATTTTGTTTTGATTAGGAGTCGCTGGATATTTTTTATATACCGTTTTACATGACATAGCATATTAATTTACTGCAAATTATTTTTACAGACCTCCAAACTATGGTCATTGCTTGGAGGTCCTCCAAATTTCTGCAAATGTTTGGGAACCAAACACAATCTTATTTCTCCAGAAATGAAGAGGACTCAAACTCCAGATACAGAATCTCCCCATAGCAACCCCCAGCCGTCATTTGTCCTCCTGGAGATGCCGTTGGGCAGCGCCTACCTCCTGCCCCCGCAGGTGGATGTCAGCTGGACATTAGAGCCCTACCGCCTCAGCGCTCACTTCACTCTCAGGTACCCGTGGGGCGGCGGCCCCAACTGGTCCGCCGCCAACAACTCATGCCTCCTGCTGGGAGCCCCTCGGCCCCCGCAGGTCCCGCAGCTGCAACCCCCTATTCGGCCCCCGGTCCTGCCTCCTCCCTCCATTGCGTTTTACACCTGGACTTCTGACCACGTGGAGATCTGCGACAAGTTCCTGTTGGGAAGCTGCCAGGACTGCCAGGAGCCCGACGTGTGCAAGATGCACCACACGCCGTTGCCCTTCCACTGGCAACTGTACAGTGGGGTGGAGCGGCGCTGGGTGGATATCAATCCCCGCGCCCAGCTTCTCCTGGAGCGCATGTATTGCAACGTGGACCGAGAGACCACCATCCTCGCTGAAGGGTGAGTCCAATTTCAGCCTGCCCAATGTCTAGCGTTAAAACAGTTTTGGAATTGTCATTATAGTTTGGTTTCCTTTTAAGTTTTGCTTTTTGAATTTAGTAAGTTTGAATTAGTTTTCTACCGAAGCATATTGGGAAGAAAAGGTTCCTGTTTTTTTTTTATTTTATTATTTTATTTTATTTTTATTTTTATGAATGTTTTTTTTTTTTCTCTTAGTGAGGTTTTTTCTGTCATAAAAATATTCTGAAAAACAGGAGGAAAAATTACTCAGAAAACAAAACGGAAATAAAAATATTTAGAAAAAACAGTGGGGAATTATAAAAAAAAAAACAGAAAAAAAAATTACTGAGGAAAATAGAATTTGGTGCTCTGTTTTACGGAGAATTATTTATTTATTTATTTATTTATTTATTTATTTATTTTTACCTCTGAACTCCAAGTGACTTTCCCTAAAACATACCTTCAACTATATTACTTATTGGTTCAGTTAGGGTAATTATATGAACATGTCAATCAAGTTCAGAGGTAATAAATAAATAAATAAATTCATAAATAAATAAATAAATACATACATACATACATACATACATACATACATAAATATTACTCCAAAAAACAGAAGCTTGTGCTCTGTTTCTCTGATTTTTTTCCCCTTTTTTTAAAATAATAATTTCCCCCCGTTTTTCTGAATATTTTTTTTTCTGTTTTTCTGTGTAATTTTCCCTTGCGTTTTTCCTGAATATTTTTTCTCCCGTTTTTCTGAATATTTTTAAGACAGAAATTTTTTTTTATCAAAACAGAAAAAAAAATATTCAGAAAAACAGAAAATACAACAACAAAACAAACAACAACAACAAAAATAGTTGGAAGAATAGGAGTTTTTTTTTTTTTCCTCAAATGAATACAATACATTTCCATTTTCTTTTTTTTGTATTGGTCACATTCCTAAGACAAAAATTGGATTTGAAAAAAATTACCCCCCATTCATTACAATGGGGACCAAATGAATTGCGCATTCGATATCATAATGGTGTCATGGTGAGATAACCAAATTCTTCCCAAACAAAGCAATTCAAGTCATCTGATGAAAATTCTTCTATTTTTAATATCGCAATATATCACAAAAAAATCGCAATGCCATTTTTTTCCAAAATCGTGCAGCCCTTGTCATAACCTTGGATGTGACAGAGCAAGATGTATACGCCAAATAACGAGTCCTCCGATATCTCTGATCTGGTCTGATGTTTTTCTTTTCAGCAGGCACACCAGCTTCATATTGAGTCTGGACAACCTGACCATAATGGACACACACAAATACGAGCGCGCCAGGCGACTGAGCAACTCGGACAGTCTGCTCCAGAATCCGTACTTTCCCTGCGAGTGGCGCATCTACTGGTGGGATGGCAACACATGGGTGGAATACAACAAGGTCCCGTTTACCTTCATTTGCGACCACTTTGGCTTCTGGCTTGACTCTGTTCCTCGCTTCGGTGTCGGCTGTATTCTGCGTGGGATGTCAACACATGGCCTGGTGCTGTTTTTCAGTGGGTGTCCGACCTGCTTCTGGGGAAGATGGCCTCCAAGGAGGTGGCGTGCACCTTCAAGGTGGGCTCGCAGGAGTACAAGGTGGACTTCACCACCATGACGCAGAGCAACTTGACCTCGGGCTTCAGTCGGAAGGTCCGCCGCCGACCGGTCTACCGCCCACCCGAGTTCCTGCGAACTTACCTCAGGTGGCTAACCCGCAAAATTATACTTAATGAGCTTAAAATACATTTACTTTTATTTGCTTTATTTGCTGTACGTCCATACAGAAGTAGGTCAAACAAGAGTACCCAATTACTTATTAATGAATTAAAAATATAATATGTTTATCTTGCACTTGACAAATATATTTGTGACATAATGACTAGGGGTGTCTGGTAATGAAATTTTTTTCATCATAATTAATCGCATGACTTCAATAGTTAGCTCACGATTAACCGCAAATTTAATATCTGTTCTAAATGTACTACGACCTTAAAGGAACTTTAAATTAACTCAAAATTAATGCACTAATTTGTAGGGATGTAACGATATCCAAAAATCATGATACAATATTATCACGATATGAACGTCACGATATGATAATTGTCACGATATTGTGGGGGGGTTGCGATATTTAAAAAAGATCACAATATTCTAAGAAAAAAATAGCTCATACTACAAAAAGCACAATATTGTGCTTTTGTATATAACAGGAATGTATATAAACCACCTACAATCTCTAATAACAATATTGAGGCACTTACTTGCTGATGCAAGCACACATTGATCGCTTCACAAGCAAATTAGGTTCCCCTTCATGTGACAATTAGCATAGATTTTAAACATAGAAGGCCAAAACATCCCTAATGAAAATTAAATTGCACTAATGAACTAACCACTAGAGGGTGCTAGAACTACACAAATGGAAATCAACCTGACTTTTTTAACAGATGTGTTCCTTTTAAATATTGTGAACATGACGACAACGATATTGTGGCAGTTTTAATTTCACGATATCACGATATTGTGGCAGTTTTAATATCACGATATCACGATATTGCCCTTATCGTTACATCCCTACTAATTTGACAACCCTAATAAAACAAATAATACTATACTAAAACAAATAAAAACTACACTTAAAGCAAAGCATTTTCAAAAAAATTCAAACTAACAAACCTGCTCTAAAAACTCATTAAAACTTAAATTAAACAGCAAAAGTCAAAACAAAAGTAATTGTAATGAACAATCCCATACTAATAAAAGTGTGTTTTGCTTTTCCTATGTCGTGGCTCCCCCGAACCAGGACATGCGTCCAGATAGATCCCATCCAGTATACTTTTCATGCCAACTTCAACGTAAACCCTTTGGAAGACTTCTCCACGTGGTACCCTCCTGTATGGTGTCTGGGCTTGGACCAGGACTGCCGGCTGGTTGATGTGCCGGTCGGCACGCATGCCTTCAACACAGTCCGTAAATTCTTCTACAAGAGCCTGCCTGAGACCAAGGTGGAGATCGTCGTCATCCAACAGGTCCAGAATGTATTGCACTGGGACAAGTACCAAAGGTGCGTAAATTTGCCAGTTCTGAAACTACCTCTGAAGTCAGGAAATCTGCAGGCAGTCTTCAAAAGTGTCATCCTGTCATTAGTCTACCTTCAGGGTTCGGCGTGATAAAACATATTAATTGGCATTGTTTTGTGTCGGTAGGCACAAGGTATACATGCAGAAGAAGCATGCCGGCTCCCGTGACCCCCTGGAGCGTCACCTTTTTCACGGGACCACCCAAGAGGCATCCGAGCACATCTACCGCGACAACTTTGACACGCGCATGGCAGGCACCAACGGAAGTCTCCTGGGTCACGGTTCCTACTTCGCCACCTCGGCCAGCGTGTCCCACAACTACGCCAACAAGTCGGTGCCCCAGCAGCTGCGTCACATGTTTCTGACCAAAGTCTTGGTGGGGAAGATGACACTGGGGCATCCCATGTACCGCCGTCCACCCCTGTGTGACTCCAACACCAATTTCTACGATTCCTGCGTGGACTCGGTGCAAGACCCCAAGGTTTTTGTTGTGTTCGACAGCTGCCAGTGTTACCCGTACTACCTCATCAAGTACAAAGACCTGAATGGCGTCATCGAGCTCTGAGAGCCGTCAAGTCTCCGTGAGTGTTCAAGTTCAAGTTAAGACCAGGTTAGAAAAACAGCAGTTTTATGTTAAAAAATATTTGACTTGGGTTATTTAGCAGATAGAAACAACTTACGTACTTGCGTTTGTTTTGAAACGTATGAGGTGTTCCCTGACTGTTACGCTCGTCACTTTCAAAAATGTTCCCTATTCGTCTGATTTCTGTTCAGACCACATTGCACTCAAGGCCAAATTTTTATTTTTATATACCAAAGTTTTGATATGGTAAGAAGCAGATATTTTATTTTTTATAAAACTGTTGCACTGTTTTATTTGGCCAGTGAAGACAAATTTGTGACATTTTTCTTTGCTTGCTTTGTTTATTTACAGTACTTATATTCTGTGCAATTTTGCATGCGTGTCAACAAGTCACAAGGTAAAAGCTATTCACAATAAATGTTTGAATAATGCACTCGCCATCCGGGACAAAAGGTTAATCAAATATAATTGTAATGATTGAGGATATCTTGTGAGGCGTTTTGTCCTGAGGTTGGTGCTGCAGGAAAAGCCAGTTTGATTACGACAAGTGTCCTCGTCAACTGACAAAAAGTTTGACCTCATGGGCGGCGTCCTGTTCATTCGCACGCCAGCTTGTGGTCGAGACTGGATAGGCCGATGGCGAAGGCTTGCAGGGCGCACATGGGGTAGTTGTAGTCCAGCGTGAAGATGTCCTCAGCCACTCGGCCAAACTGCATCACGATGTACTCGGCTGGAGAAGACGAGTCGGTTGTGACGCAGAGGTTAAAGGACGTCTCTGAACCGTGTCTTGACACTTACGGTCGTTGTCGTGGACGATCTGGAAGTTCTTGATGGAGGCCTGAGTGACGCGTCCGTGGAAGTTGAGCACGTAGGACTGCGTGTCGTCATTCCACACGGGTGCCTTGTTGTGCAGCTCGATCAGGTTGTCCAACGAGTAGCTCTGCCAGCGGCTTAGCAGGCTCTCCTGCTCCTGAGAGGCAACAAACGGGACAGAGTACAACACTGTGGCGGAAAGTCAAGCAAAAAGAGAGTCACCGAACTGGTGCCAGAGATGATTTGCAGTAGAGACTTAAAAACTGATCCCAGACTAGTTGACTAGACTGTCCCTGGTGCAGCCACCGGGATCCCTAATGCGGTGACCATGGGTCCCTGCTGGTGAGGAGGTTCTTGGTGTGGGCACCACAGACCTCGCCACTGGTCATCGTTGTGGTTGCCACAGCACCCTGACCACAGGACTCTGGTGTGGAGACCACAGGTGCCTGATGTTGACATCACACAGGTGTGGTCCCCACAAGTCCCTGACCACAAGACAATGGTGTGTCAATTAGGAGACCATCTGTGCAGTAACCAAATATCCCTGGCATGAACTTTCGCAAGAAGCCAGCAAATTCTCGTCGCTGTCACTGTTACCGAACTTTCTTTGGTCAGTGACTCACGTTTTGGGGCCTCATTGGCACTCGCTCAAAGTTGGCATTCATGCCCGGGATGATGACTGTCATCTTGCGCGGTCCCTTGAATCCCAGTACGTTTGCTTCCTGGCAGGCGGGGCGGGGCGGAGAGGAGGACGAATAAGTGCTTGGGCGATAGGTGTAAGGCAGTGCTTATTTGTGCGTTACTCACATAGCAGATGGCGGCCAGCTCCTGTCGAGTGCTGCCGTCCTCCACGCAGGCGAGGTTTTTGCAGGGGTTAATTCCATTGTTGTACACGGTGAATTTGGTGCCGATGAGGTTGGACCTGGCAGGAGGAACATCCGTAACAACCTCAACCGATCGAATGCGGATCTCTTTGGTTTTTACCTCAGTTTGCCGATGAAGCTCTCGGCTTCTCGCGAGAGATCGGTCGGGTCTACTGAAATGAGGTAGTTGGACGTCTTGCTCTTCTTCCGCTTCCTCCCTGCCAACAAGAACACCTGAGGAGGAAAACGAGGAAGTCAGTTTCGCACCACGACTTCGACGAGAAGTCCGTTTGCTTCACCTTCTTGCCCTCCTCCTCCATGTGCATGTAGTACGTTGGATAGAGGCCACGATCCATGCCCTTCCTGTCGCGAGTGACTCGACATTTGACCGTGGTGCCGCGTGGAGCCGGTTGCATCACAAACTCCTCCAAGTTGGACACCTCCAGAAGAGGCGAGCTTCTGGAGGAAGGCGAGCTGCCTGCAATCGCGTCCTAGGGAGAGTCGGCACAAGGCCTGTGAGATGAGGGCAACGAGATATGGCGAGCGTTATCATAGACGACGAGAGCGCTCACCGGGTCCTTGGTGCTGGTGGCGGAGGAGGGCCTTCTTGTCTGCGAGCTGGATGTCGGGGATTGCGGCTGCTCGTCCTCACTGTCTTCACTGGATTCGTCAAAGTTCATGCTACCGGACAGACCTGGCCAAGGACATTTTACTCCACAAACAACTCCTAAAAAAAAAAAAAAAAATCTTGTTTCCAAGTCTTGTTTCGTCACCTTGCTTCCGCAATAGTTCATGGATATCCGTCTTGGGCTGCTGCTGCGTCTTCATGCCTCTGGCCTTCTCCATATCCCCAGCGGCTGCAGTGGGAGAGGGAGGCGGCGAAGTTTGGTGCTTGAGCGGGGACTGGCTCTGAACTTGGCTCTGGGACTGGTTTACGGATGTGATCTGGATTTTCATTCCTTTCTTGTGAGTTTTGGATCCCAGGGAGGCTGCCGGTCCGTTAATACCTACGGGAAAAACACGTTGGTTGGAATCTGGGGGACTCCTCCATCTGTTTGCTACTCTCACCGTCTACGTCATTGGCGTTGCCGAGATGCGACTCCACCAGTGGGGCTTGTTCTTCGGCACGCCGCGTGTGGCTCCGCCGGGTCCAGACCTCCGGATTGGGCTGCACCATGAGTGGTTCCTGCCTTTTCCGCCGCTGCTTCTGCTCCAGCAAGGACCTCTGCAACGGCGTCAAGTTTATTTATATAGCCCTTAATCACAAAAGAGTCTCAAAGGGCTTCACGTTCGGTGAAGTGATGTACGACACAGCGTTGCCATACTGCCTACCTGTTTTTCCAGCTTCTGCTGCATGATGTTGCTGTGCTCATCAAATCCGCTAAAAGGGACGGGAAGGAAACAGAACCGTAAGCCAGTTCATTGGGTATGCCGCCGGCAAAGCGTAGACCCACAGAAGAGTCTCAAGGATGTGAGGATTCGCAGGCAGGAAAGTGCAAATTAAGGGAAATATAGGAGAGAATGCCGCCGGATGTGGCGGGGGGGAGAGGCCTCACGTCGCTTAGCTACGGCGGGAAAGGGCAACAGCAGGGAGCGAGGGATTTTGGGCAGACTCTTCTGTGGGAATACTTGTTTAATATGACAAATGGTTCAGGAGAACAAAGTGTCTGGATACTTCGATAGCTACTTTACAGTCATCGTGGAAGGATTTGTACTCTCGCGGTTGATCCACTCTGAGCAACATAATAAGAGCAGGTGTCGGTGACGGGGTGGGTCGGGGGTACATTACCTTGTCGTTGTTGTCGAACTGGATGAGAAGCTGGCGGAGCTGGAGGGTCTTCCGTACGGAGAATGTCAATTTTCCAAAGGAAGAGAAGAAGAGAGGAAACTGTTGTCACCCTTGGGTCCACATTTTCCACATTTATGGAAGTCAAGAACAATAAAGGAAACATAAAATACCCCTCCCCCATACTGTAATGCATCCATCCATTTTCTGAACTGTTTATTCCTCACAATCCAATTGAAATGTATTCAAAGATTAGCCTTGACCACATTGTAAACATATATAGTAGTGGGATCGCAATAGCGGGCGATTACTGTATTGAAAATGACAGTAATAAAATTATGTCATGCCACAAAATATCACATCTTGGCACTAATTTATTCTTTTTACCAAATTCCCTTACCTTATACAGTGTTTTCCATCTGTATGATACAGAAGTCGGCCGTTGTTACATAATGTTCCAGTTATAAACCGAGGACCCACGTCCTTTCCTGTTCCCAAGCCACTTTTGGGTCTTGAGAATCACCAGTTCAAACAACGCAACTAATCGCCTGCGTGGATAATCAATATTTCACCAGGCTTATGTAACCGTGTAGCTGGCGGTGACGACCAAGCGTTGATTAAACATAAGGACGGCAGCGCTGCTCTGTAATTGGAGGCCTTAGCATGGCGAATGTCAAATGTATATTAGCGAGAGAGCACAAAGACACTCATTGGTCACTTGGCAACATCAAAAATTGAGCACAAAAAAAGTCGACAATGTGGTCTTGAATCGTCCGTTTTGTAGTCCTTTTTGGGGGTCCTTCCAAAATGGACTCATGAATACCTTGGTTGATGACAAACATATTTTGACCCTTGAATGCGAGGCAGTCACATGCATTCCTTCTTTGACTGTGGATTATTTTGAATTGTTCTGCGGGTTTCTATTGTGCAAAGTGGCGGCTTGAGCTGTCAAAATACACTTCAATGCAATATTAGAATGACTCTGATTAGTCGATTCATCAATAGATTAATCGATTCTAAAAATATTCGAGTGACAGCACTGGTGGTGGAGCTTATGAGTAACTATAATGTCTGATCTTCATTTAAGCTGAGAGCATGCAAGGGTTTTGGAGCAAGAGGCTCACGCCTGCTGCATAAGAGCTTAACAAGCGCTTCCTTTTCGGCCATTCAAAATACACAGCAGTCAAAACCCGACCAAATGATGACGTCTAACCTGTAGGACCAGCGGCTGTAGACGGGCTGCGACTCCATCCTGGCTTGAACCGGAGCGAGATGACTGCTCGTATAGGTGGGGAGCTAACTCAACTCAGATGCTGCGTCCTGCATATGAGGGTAACTGGATGGATGGCTGGCTGGCGAGGCTCAAAAGGTGGTTGAGCAGGGTGTCGTTACCATGACACCCACGCGACGCACCAGGATCAGCCAGGAACACGGATGGGTAAAAAAAAAATAAAGTACTCGAAGTGTGCGTGCTCTCAGCTGAGTAAATTTGACGACTCCTACCTACTTCCTTGCTTGCATTACTTTTAGTTACCAGGGTATTTTTACTCTATAGGATTCACCGCACCTCAATCTCGTTGCCAGGAGACCAAATAGCTCCCTTTAAGTGAAAGCGACAACGCCGAGAGCCCCGTTTGTGTCTGTGTGTTTGTCCTCAGAGACGACGTTGAAGAGACACGTAAGTCGACTGATGAGGAGCGAGGGGACGCGTGGCGGTTCACCGGCGGGAGTAATTGCATGGAAAAAATGACGATAAGTGTCAGTACATAACACCTTATATCAATGTACACAGCGACAAGTACAACCAGTTGAAGTTATTATTGGTCGCAAATATGAACAACATTCCTAAAATGGGAGGAAATGAAGATGTTGATTGTGTTGCCAGTAATAACTGCAAATGTCTCGTAAAATTTTATTATTTTGAGTAAATATAAATGACTAATTTTTCTTACATATCACCGTTTCTACCCACTTCTCCAGGGACCGCTACATAACTGAGAACATACAAATACAGGGGTGACATTGCTTCATAGGAATGCAGTTAGAAATTAAACACAGTATAGGCGAGCTCAAACATGCATAAACCTTTTTTTTTTCTTTTCTTTTTTTTAACCCTTTGTATGACTCATTTAAGTGCAATGCAGTGCGTGAAAACAATGTTTTTGATGTGAAATCCAACACGGCAACACAAGTAACTATACTAATAGACGCCACGCACTCACTTTTACTTTGTCGGGTTACTTAAATGCGTTTGTCTCCTTCACTTTTAGTTGGCAAAAGTTAACCGCTAAAGTTACTAATCGCCACAGAACGGTTTTTTGTATTATTATTTTTACCGTTAGCACTTAGCATTAGCGCAAGTTATCTCGTTCTCGTCTAAAAAGTTACGATCGGCTCATTTCTCACACGAGAAAAAACGCTGTAGCCATAGCGACTCGCCTCTTGCTCGGGAAACACATAAAAAGTAAGTAAAAGTGAGCATGAAGTGTTTCTTCTTACCTGATGCTGTAATAACTCATGTTTATCCACGGTTGCTAAGGAAGATCTTAGTGCTTACGTTTTTTCACCGAGGAGCAGCCCCGTCCTTAGTTACCGTACACGCTAACAAGGCGCGCTCTCATTGGCGGACGAGCCAGCCAGACCGCGTGTGATTGGTTGATGCTGCTTGAAGGGCGAGTGTTGTGCATGTGTACGAGTTTTCGTCGTGCTTGTGTTGTTTTCAGTGATAAAGTGAACGTTTTTACGCCGCGAGACAAAGTAAAGGCTTGCAAGTGATTCTGCTGTGTTTTCCTCTTTATAGTGCTGCTATGCATTATTTAGACATCAAATGTACACTGTTTCTAGTCAAAAATTGCTTTCATTCCACATTTGACAACATACATTTGGGGAAACATAATATATTTGACATTATTCTATACATGCAGTGCATGCATCCTGTGCTCCATCAAAGTTCTAGGCAGTCCTAAACAGAACACGTTGAGTTAATTTCTTTCTGCATGGTGAAAATGAACTCTAGAGAGGTACAGTAGATGCTGATATCAAAATGAGCGACTTTCCCCCAATATTGAACAAATTCAATAACGTTATGCAACGTTTCCCCCGGTCTCCCATATTCCAAAATGTGCATGTTAGCTTTTCTTTGATTCTCCATTTATCTGTTATTTATGTGTACCCTATGATTGGCTGGTGGTCCTCTAGGGTAGGGTCCAGCTCACCTGTGACTCTAATGAAGAAAACTGCTATAGAAAATAACTGGATGGATGTCTTATATGTAAACAAAAGTGGTTGCGTTGCTCCAAAGTGTTGAAATTAAATTGAATGGAGCTAAAAGACTCACTCTCACTTTGCTACTGATTTTTATTGTGGAAGACAAACGAGATGCGTGTTTGGTGAACTTCTAGAGTCCGAGGAGGAATATGTCCAAGGGCCTCCTCATACCCCCAACACTAATTAAACACAACCCATAAATGCCAGCGGAATGCAAAAGTTAATGTCCGGAAGTTATAATGTTACAGTAACATTTTTTTATTTTTTTTTGGCGGATTATTATTATTTTTTTTGTAAAAAGTAATGAGAATAAAGTCTTCGTCAAGACAAAAAAAAAAAGTTTCAATCTTTACACCAATAAAAATGTATGTTCTGGATAAAATGTAGTAATCTTTTTAAGTCGACATTATTTTCTATTTTAAAAAAAGAAAAACTTTAGCATTATGACAGCAAAGTCCTTTTTTTCCAGAAAAAAAAGTTGTAATGCTATGACAAATCTGCATTTTTCACATTAAAAATGTTTATAAGATCAAAAATGTATTCGAGATAAGTTGTAACAAAAAAAAGTCAAAAACAAAAAATAACTAGTAAATAATTTATTTTTGGGAAAGACACTTATTTTCTAAAAAAAAAAATCAGGTCATATTACGGAAAAACAAAAACCGTTTGTTCTTTTAAAAAAAAAAAAAAAGAGGGGGGGTATGCACTTTTTTCCTGATCTTGGTTTTGTGCAAGTAAAAAAATATTTATGGTTTCGACCAACACTTTTCCCAACGCATGTCATTCCACTGACAGCTCATCATTATCAGCAAGCTCTGGATAAGCCTGATAATGATCCTCACCTGCTTTGGAATATGGAAACATGGAGAATAGGCTGGATAGTGCGCCTCGAGGACCAGGATTGAGCCTTGACACTACTCAAGGCTATTGGTTCAAAAGTGGTGGGGGAAAAAAAAAAAAAAAAAAAAAAAGTCCTCCACAGAAATTAGTGTATTGGGTGCAGTGCCACATGTCTCCAGCAGATGGCGTGCTCCCTGGAAGGGTGTCAGCAAGGATGAGATGAAAATCTTTTCATAATGTAATTCAATAATTGTAAATATTAATAAAAAAAAATCTGAATTGTCTTAATTAAAGTGCAATAAGTCATGTCTTTCAAAAAAAACAACAGTAAGATAAAAAAAGAATTTGGCCTTTTAAATTAAAATTTCTTAAGATTAAGAATTTATTGGAGAGATATAAAATAACCAATTCGTGGTTGTACGAATCAATATAAGGCTTGAAAAGGAAAATCGATTCGAAATCGATTAATCGATTTTTTAAGACCAGCCCTAACCCAGAGGTTCCCACCCCTAGTTGTCAACGTGTCAGTGTTAGCTGGTGATGAGCTTGTTGCATTCCGCCAACTGTCCTCTCTCCTCCAACATGGACATCAACCACGGCCGCCTCCTCCAAGTCACTTTCAGGTTGTAGTAGCGCTCAGGTGTGTCCGGCACCAGCACGTCAGGTGGGCGACAGCGTGGTGGCGTGGATGGCTGAGTGAGGAGCCAATGTGGACAACAAGTGGAAGAGGTGGCACGACTTGCTTGTTGTGTTTCTTTGGAGGTTTCCAAATTAGGTGGTGCACAGGTGGAGGTTCCCTCTTTGATTGGTGGATTGGAGGAAGAAGTGAATGAGGCACCATCATCCTGCTTTTTCTGGACTTGCCTTTGAAGTACATCCTGCTGGCATGCCACACTCTTCAACCGACGTCCTCCGCAGTCAGTGTGGCTCACAAACAAACTCTTCGCCTGATGATCTTGAGTGTGTCCGCTAGACTGGAACGATAGTGAGGGGAACTTGCTAGTAGTCTTCTTGGACAGCTGGCTGGAATTGTCCCGGATGCTATTGCCCAGGGTGCACTTCCTGCGCCTGCCACGTCTCACCATGGGAGCTGTGGCCTCCAATGATGGGTCAAACTGTGGGTTAACCTTTAAAAAAAAAGGGTAATCAGGTTAACTATATGTTACAAAACATATGCAATGCATGTCAAGTTACCCAGGAGCCAAGGTTGCTGCGTGCTTGCGTCTCAGAGAAGAACTCTTTAGGATGCAGGGCGGCCCGGACTTCAGGACCGGATGGGAGTTTAGCGCCGCACACAGGCTGCTCGGCGAACAGCAATGGAGGCTTTGCAGTCTTGGTGCGTTTGCGAGGCATTAATAGAAAACATGTCCGAAGACCTGCAGGAAATCCAGTGTATTCCTTTGAGAGAGATTTCACTTCCAAACGACACTTCGCATCGCTTTGTTGACAGTTTGAGATACGCCATGCTCTAAACTGACGACACGCTTCCACGAATAATGCACTCTGTTCCTGTTGTATTTAATACCAATATGAACGTTTACTCACCTTAAACATGATTTTCTTTTGTTTCATGGTGGGGATTGTAGAAAGTATATTTATCGGCTATTTTTGCTATACTTTTTGTTTCGCCGTACGTATTTTTGATACAATGTACTTCCTGTTACGTGCAGTTTCACACCCGATTGGCCAGCAGTGCCCGTCACTTTTCTCTAACCCACTACCATTGGTTGGTTGTCAAAGCACGTGAGCAGATGGAGTCTTCGAGCAGGCGCAAAAATTCAAAAATACGTTTGTTTAAAAAGAAAAATAAAAGAAAAGAAAAAATGAGACCTTAAAGTTAAGTCACTTAGATATTAACTTTGGTTACGTTGTGGAGTTTTTATGCATATTATGTATATTCATTTGGTACTTAGTTTGCTTCGCTTTTTGGTTCGCCTGCAGACGAGACAATATACTTCCTGGTTACCTCCAGTTTCACATCCGATTGGCCAACACGTTGAGTGAAGCGGCCTAATCCGCCACCATTGGGTGGTTGTCAAACCACGTGATAAGACCCGCGACAGCAGCCCCAGCAGCGCCAAAATTCAAAATACATTTAGTTAAAAAATAGGCTTCGTGTCAAACAACTAAAGTACGTTTGTCTCAGCTTTTGTGTTATTTCGCAAGTAATTACACAGTTTGGCAATAAGCAGGAATCCACCTAGAAGACGTGGTCCTCGTCGTAATGTAAAGGTGAGCTCCGGTTAGCTGTTTGTTGCAGTTACATAGCGGAGTTAGCCTAGCCTAGCTATCTTGTCAAATGACAATAAACCTACATAATAAAGTACATTAACCTTTTCGCGTTAAGGTTTGAATGTGTATGTCAAGTACGTCTGTAAAGCAGACGTTAACAAATGTACAAACGTCACTTTGCTCGTAGTTTGTTGTCACTAGCGTTAGCGTCAAACGTCAAGTACGCAAACGGTTACGAATTTAATCAAATATGACCGAAACGTGCTTTAGCAATGAAGCTGTAAATATAATAGAGCCAATGTAAGCAATACTAGAACATTTCTCTGTACGCAAACGGTTACGAATTTAATCACATATGACCTAAACGTGCTTTAGCAATGAAGCTGTAAATATAATAGAGCCAATGTAAGCAATACTAGAACATTTCTCTGTATTATATAATGTGACTTTTTACAATAACACCTAAACTCCTTGTTATTTATATAGTGCCTTCACAACAGCTAGAGGTGTAACAAAACACTTGACAGAAGACATAAAACCTGAACAATAATATATTCACAACACAATCTTTTTTTTTCTTTTTTTTCCCGGGTCCAACATACGCTTTGTTGTTGAAATTGTTATGGATGAAAGAGGAGAGATTCAGACCATTTTTACCAGTGGATCAGAGACTTGATCGTTACAGCATGCACGACGTCACACACGGCTCCTGCAAAATCTGATTTAAAGTAAAAAAATAAATAAAAATAAAAATCAGCTGTTGCGTCAGTTGGAGAGTAACAGACAGACAGAGAGAATGTTTCAATTCTCCAGTTCTGTTTAGATCTGCTTTACTTCCATGCACCAAGTCTCATTCCCCTCCAAATCTCACATACACTTCTGTATTCTGAGTTGACGCGCCTCATCTCCACTATCCATCCATCCATACAGCAGTACCAACATAGACTGTCCAACAGTGCTGACATATCTGCTGAACACAGCTGTGAAAAATGCTGCCCGTTACAGGCGTTAAAAAAACATGTCCCCCAAACACTTTTTCTCCAACGAATGTCGCGTCCGAAATGCTGAAAACAGTCTGCAACGGGGCCACACAAAAGACACCACATTACCAAAAAAAAAGTGAAAAATAACTAGAAAAGCAGAGCTGTTGAAGAAGGTAAACAAATCAGGGAGCCATCCTGGAAAAACAAACCAACAAAACAAACAACCCTAACAAATATTATAAAGTCTATTTAACCAGACCTGCGATTGGCTGGCAACCTGTTCAGGGTGTACCCCGCCTACTGCCCGAAGCCAACTGAGATAGGCTCCAGCACTCCACACGACCCTTGTGAGGAGCGAGCGGTTCAGGAAATGGATGGATTGATGGATTGCTATTTAACCATACAAGTCAAATAGAGACTCAGAACATATTGACAATGAACCCCCAAGGTTAATTCGCTGTTTAATGAGGCATGTTAGCGGATTAATTATTTATTTATATATTATTTTGCCTTTTTCCAGCATAGCTGTGGGACATTTTGTGCATTTGGTTGACCATGAGACGGAGCCCAAGAAGACCACTGATCCTCAAAAGAGGAAAGCTGCTCTACCACCAGAACAACACGCCCACGAGTCAGGATGCATCGGTGCCCCAAGAAAATCCACAGCTCTCATCCGCTTCTCAGCAATTCCCGGACAGCGTGCGCGTCCTGGATCACCCCTTCCTGCCCGGCACGCAGGTAGTGGTCATTCCCAAGACGGCCGAGCTGCGCAGCGTCATTGAGGCTCTGACGGCCAAGGGCAAGGAGTGCGGCGCCCAGGGACCCAACAAGTTTATCCTCTTGGGGGAGAGTGGCAGCCTGGACTCGGGCTCCCTGCGCAGAACGGATGAGGACGCCGTCTTTGCGGGGAGCACGGCGGGACAGCAAGTGTCTCATAGTGCTGAATTCACTGGAATTAAACAAGGTATGAGTTTTCGATTTGGACAGCAGTTAAAATGTGTTTTTAGTCCTCGTAACTGACATAGTTCACCAATGAAAATGTATCAAAATATGTTTCTGCAATATTTATGATATAAATGATGGCACGATGGATTAGTGGCTTACTTGCCTACGTATCTTCATATAGTTCACATGAATTATTTTCTTGAACTTTAGAGGAGGCATGTGTTATGTTCACACAGGGTTATTATAGTTTTTTAATTTTCATTTTAGTTAGTTTAGATTTTGTTTTGAGTTTTGTTAGTTATTTTTAATTAGTTTTCTCTGCGTGGTGCTGTTAGGTTTTATTAGTTTTAGTTATTTAAAAAAATGCTTAATTTTAGTTTAGTTTTAGTTAGTTTCAGTATTAGTTTTCATTGTAAAAAAAAAAAAAAAAAAAAAAAAGTACATGTGCGCAATATTTAATAAACACCATGATAAAATGAAAAAAGTAACACGTTTCTTACCTAGCGATGCATTTCTGCTGAGTGAAATGAAAAAGGAGTCGAGAAAAAAAGTCAAGCACGCAAAATAGTCGGCTAGGAGCTATGGCTGTGCAATTACTTGAAATTCAATTACAATTTAAATTATTACACTCTATAATTACAAAATTAGCATAATTTAAAAAAATATATGCATTTTTGAGTTGTTTAAATGTATACATTTATACATTTTAATAATAACATTTTAATAATAATTCAAAATAACTAATTTAATCAATTTTGTTTCATCTAAAAGGAACTTAAATAATTAGTGTTTCAAAGAATTTTGTCCTAATATGTATTTTTTATGTTTCAAATTTTCTTGTTTTGTAACAAAAAAAATAAATGATCATACGAATCGTGATTTCAATTATTACCAAAATAATTGTGACTAATATTTTCTTCAGAAGCGAGCAGCCCTAATTGGAGCGACGTCATCTGAGAATGCTTTATTCTGGTTAATATTGAAATAAATATAATTAAAATCATATTTAAAATCATCCCCAAAGGCTCATGCGTTAAATTAATAACGGTACCAAAGAAAGAATGACATTTTTGCTGTAATTATAGTTTTAGTTAGTTTTGTATACATACAATGTAGTTTGTTAGTTTTCATTTTTCAAAAAGCATTTTTGTTTTTATTTTACTTTGTTAACAAAATTGTTTTTTGAATTTATCTTTAGTTTTTTGTTAGTTTTCATGAACTAAAATAACCTTGGTTGTATTCCAGTGAAAAAGGAAGATGACGGCTGTTTCAACGAGAACCTCACCAGCATGCAGTGGTTGCAAAGTTGCAATGCGTTGCAACCAGGACCTGGCAATGACATGTCCAATGAGGAGACCCAGACAGCGGCCGCCGTGTTGGAGGGAAGACCTTGTGAAGCAGCATGCGGCTCACTAGCCAAGGTTATTTCGAGCACTTATATTTGTGAGGCGTGCCTATGTGGTGTTTCACTACAGAATGCAACTGTGTAAAATTTGGGTATGACTATGAATGCTTAAGATTTGATGCTGTGCTCAAATGCTGCAGAATTAAGGGTGGGATATGTAGATTGTGAGAACTGGGAAAATTGAAGAATACTTAGAGCTAGTGTTGTTCCGATACCGTTTTTTGGCTCCCGATACCGATTCCGATACCCAGCTTTACAGTATCGGCCGATACCGATACCATACCGATACCTAAGGTTTTTTTTCCTCAACATAAAAAATCAGTCCTACCATTGGTTCAGAGCATTCAAGGGCCAATATGATATCTTAGATCGGCATGCAGTGAGTATGTCACATATCAATGAATGTCGTGCACGAGCAAGACACAAGATGCTGCATCCAAAATCCTATATTAGCTTTGGAATTAATAGTATCGGCATGTTACTTGTGAGTAGTCACCGATACCGATACCGGTGTTTTAATGTAGTATCGACACCTCTGCCGATACCAGTATCGGTATCGGAACAACACTACTTCGAGCATTCTAATAATTGCTAAAAATCAATTTGATCGATGCCGATGGGGATTTCATATCTTGCCACGTTCTATTTATAATAACAATTGCTGCCTCAAATAGAAACATAAAGCAAAATAGTAAGTTGAGAATAGAAAGCCGAAAATGTCGACATGTGGAAGGCAGAGTTCAATTCATTCAATTTCCATTTATTTCCATGGGATTTTCTCATCATAACAAAACATTCCCTAATGAGCTTTTAATCTTCGGACACAAACTTGTCCATTCCTTGTCTTGTGCAGACCACGGCGGCCCCCCTCGATGTGCCAAAAGACGCTACATCTGCCAAGCCTCCCTTCTCCTACATGACCATGCTCCAGTTTGCCATCAACAGCAGCAAAGACGGCCACATGACCCTGAAGCAGATCTACGAGTGGCTCCAGCACCACTTTGACTTCTTCAGGGATGAGAAAAGGCGCGGCTGGAAGGTGCCGACAGCCTCTTTCCACACTCCGGTTATCCACATCAACGACCGCTTTGGTGGATTTTTTGTTTATTTTTTGCTTATCTCCTGGCAGAATTCCGTCCGCCATAACCTCTCCATGCATAAAATGTTCCTGCGAAAGATGACGTCCGACAGGAAAGTTTCCTTCTGGACCATCCGGCCTGAGGCCAATCGAGGGCTCACACTGGATCAGGTGTACACGGTCTGACACACTTTAGAAGGCACTGCTTTACATAGCATCAGTATTAGATGTTTTATCTTAAAAAAAAAAAAAGCAACAACAAAAATATTATTTAAAAAGCATTGATGTTGTTTTCTCAGCCCGGTTGTAACCCGGTGGCAGCGCCATTTGCCCGTCCGGTCCCGTCAACTCCTTGCCAAGTAGGATTTGCAGTTGTTTGGATTCACAGAAGTTAGGGGTGGAAAATATGTTTCAATTTAAAGATCTATTTCATAAACATCCCAATTAACCAATTTGACCTTTGTTTATAGAAAAAGCAAATACATAATACTACAAAACAAGTTGTGCTCTTTATTTGTTTATTGCTCTTCTGAGATTTTCTTAATTTCTCCTGCTACCAAACAAGCTTTGAAACGGTCTCCTCCAGCACGAACTTGCATGAAACTCAAGGGAAATAATAAAAATAAAAATATTATTTGTTCCAATATAAAAAAAAATCCTCTAGAAAAACGTGTAAACAGGAATTTATTTGATTTTTTTTTTTAAATGGTATTAAAATTAAACTATAAGGAATTTAATTATTCCAAATAGCACAAACATTAAACAAAACATAGCATGAAGAAGTTTTGAGTTGGCCTCCATTAGTGCTACCAACAAATTAAAATGGAGGAATTGCCCATCCCTGTTTGTTTATGGCTATTACAACTGTACTGTGTCTGTTGTTGATATTTGTATTTTATTATTATTATTTTTTTTTTTTAAGCAGCAAACACTTCCTGTTGCCAAGAAATCACCTATTGGCTCTGGTAAGTTCAGTTGGCAAACATTAAAGAAGAGAAAAACGTGTTAACTTCATTTGCGTTTCTCCTTCTGAGGTTCAGCGAAGCAGATGAAACCTCTTCTCCCCCGACCACTCTCCAACCTGGTCCCCTTCCAGTGCCCCCTCAGTGCCTCCGTGTGTCTGTCTTCGTCCGCCTCGGTGGGCCCTCCCGCTCCCGCCCACCACACCGCCAGCAGCCCCCGCAAAGCCAAGCGGCGCAGAAGCGCTCCAAAGGTGGCACATTTCCATATTTCCGCTAGGGATAGACCAATAATTTGCCTATTGAGGATTTTGACGAGCATCGGTCTTTTTTTTTTTTTTTTTCCTACAAAATCTGACAGCTGATAAAAGGTAAAGCTAAAACCATTTTAAGTTCAGGAAAATATTTATTTCAATTTACAGTTAGATTTATAAGAGATGCTGGTGACCCTGGGAATCTTAAAGGGATCGTTCGGCTTTTTTAACATGAATCTCAATTTCATCCTCACCTCCTGTGTGTGCGATCAGCACTGACTTACCCCTGACAGCGTTCGGTGACACCAGTTCTGGTCCGGCGTTGGACGAGAGGAAAATAGTCCAGCAAGCTTGCTGGGGTCTCGGAAATAAAGTTTGCCTTTTCGGCGGAAGTATCAGCTAGTTGGCTGTAGTGCGTCGGATAGCGCTCTACAGGGCGCCGCGCAGTGATACGAACGAACAGAAAAGTAGTGGCTGGCCGTAATGGCGTCTGACTTTATTCAGGAAAGAGTATTGTGATGGAAATGTATCACGCTTTTGAAAACAAATAGTTTTTAGAAGAAAAACGCTTTATTTCCGAGACCCCAGCCAGCTTGCTGGACTATTTTCCTCTCAACCAACGCCGAACCAGAACGCGTGTCACAGAACGCTGTCAGGGGTAAGTCAGTGTTGATCGCACACACGGGAGGTGAGGATCGAATTGAGATTCATGTTAAAAAATCCGAACGATCCCTTTAACCTTTTGTTTTTGTTCGACATTAAAACAAAGAAATGTGGACATTTAAGTTCAGTTTTTGTTTTGTTTTGTTTTTAACTTTTGGGGAAAAAACAGCTATGGTATTTCCATTTATTTTTAAGATAACCTTGGGAGCTCCCTGAACTTTTTTTTTTTTTTTTTTTTTTTAGAAGTTTAGTATATTTTCTGTCTAAGATTTAAAAACAAAAAACTACATTTTGAAAAGTGAAAAATTGTTCAATATAAGACATTACAACAAAGTCAATATTGGCATTTGTATTTAAAAAAAAAATTGACACCACTATTATCCCCCCCTTTTTCCTGAAAATTAATATTGACTTCCAATATCGGTTATCGGCCTCATGTCCGCTTTCAAATACGTTTTGGGGAAAGCCGGAATTTATTAACAGCGTTCAGTTTCGAACTTTTTTTTTTTTTTTTTTCCCTAACAGCAGATAAATTAAATGAAGGTGTGGTGACTGTGTGTGTGACCAGGACGGGGCACTCTTGCAGGATGAAGCTCTACGGGCAAAGGTGTCGAAAGTGGAGTTGAAGGAGGAGCGGGTGTGCCGAAGCGTCCCGCGCAGGAGCCCGAAGGCGCTCGCCCGGAGGCAACAAGCCGGTGGCTCCAGACGCAAGCAGCATCTCGCTTGCTCGCATCATGAAGAACCGCTGCTGGTCTATTCGCAAAACTCAGACGGGGACTCCGGCATCGCTACCTCGTCCACCTGGCTGGATGCGGAGCCGGACCTCCACTCCTACAAGACCCCCATCAAGGCGGGCCGGCGCCTGGCCTCCTCCACGCCCAGCAAGCCGGCGGCGGCTGAGAGCGGCAGTCAGAGCGTGCTGGACTTCAGCCCCATCCGCACGCCCAGCGGCCCCGCCCGCACGCCCCTGCACGACTACACCACCTTCAGCATGGGCGGGACCCCCTTCAAGGACTGGGCCCTCTTTTCCGACGCCACCTCCACCTCCCCTGGCTGGCCAAGCGCCTGCTCAGGAGAGATGCCCTTGGCTGGCGGCGGCGGAACCCCGCCCACCAACCGCTCGCTGACCGAGGGCCTGGTGCTGGACACCATGAACGACAGCCTGAGCAAGATCCTGGTGGACCTCAGCTTCGGCCTGGACGACGTCCACGACCTGGACCTGGCCGACATCAGCCTGTCGGAGATCATCCCCCAGCTCACGTAGTCCACTCGCACACGTTCACACTGCAAACCATGACATCTTCCCAATTGACTTTTTCTTTTTTCTTTTTTTTTCTTTTTGCATAACAGACTTAAAAAAAAAAAAAAAACATTTGTTGAACATTTCGTTTTGAACTTCACGTCTGCTCAGCTGAATGCCTTTTTGGTTTTGTCCTTTCGAAGAACTGCCTCACTGACACTTTTTTTGTTTTTGTTTTTTTGGTTCAGACAAATATCTTTGTGTATTTGTATATTGATTTGCACATTTTATTATTTAATTTTGAGGGTCCTATGTTACGTTTTGGGGTTTAGAATGCACAGCGGTTTGTTTGGCAATAAGCTATTCCTAAAGAATAGCACAGTAAAAAAAAAAAAAAGCACAATGTGGCGTGACTCGCAATAGGATTGTGTTAGTATTCAAGAGTCAATGCAGGAAATCTTCCTGCCATCTGTGTTGTTAGTCTACAGTGGAACAATAAACGTGTTGGTGGTGACTTACACAACACAACTTTACGCTTACGTTTATTCAAACATTTTAATTGCTTAATGCTGAAAGAAACGATGTGGAAATATTTCTTCTGTGAGTTTACATGTGCCGTCTAACAAAAAAACAAATGATGACGTGACGCCGTCTGGATGGATTTCAAATAGTTTGGTCCTCAGTAGGTCTTCACTTCCTGTGGGGCCACTTCCAGAAGGATCTGGAACTTCTCGCTGCAGTAATCTGAGGAGAAGTCACACAGAACTTGACTGGCGGGCCTCAACTTTTGCTAACATTTTCTATCTTACATGTCACAAACTTTTTTTTTTTTTTTTGTCTTGTTTGTCTTGGTAACAGTTTCATTTTTTTCCTTTTTAACAACCTTAAAGTTTGATGTACAGTGTTCCCTCGTTTATCGCGGATATAAATGGAAAAAAGAACATACAACATTTGTGAAGAATGAAAAAGCATTTATAATAAAGTAATAATTCATACCAAAACGAAAAAACATAATAAATGAAAAAAATATATACTGTGCTATATAAGTGAAAAAAAACCCCATAGTTTTAATGAAAAAAAAATGAATGTAAATGAAAAAAAAATTATAGTAAAGTAAAAATCACTCAAAAACCAAAATGAAAAAAACATAATACATGAAAAAATGTGTAATTATTAATTAACAGGAATGTTTTTTTTGTTTTGTTTTTTTTTTGTTTTTTTTTAATTATCGGCGATTTCCATTATCGCGGGTTATTTTTGGAACGTTACACCCACAATAAACGAGGGAAAACTGTATTTCAACGCTTTAAATGAAACTTTTTTTTTTTTTCCATTATATATTTTACCAAATTGTGCTTATTTTATTCACATTTTCTTTAATGTTTTAACTTTTGTCTGAAGTTTGTCAATAATGCATTGTACTAACTTTTTCTTTGTGGCGTTTTTTCTATTTTACCTCATTTCTTGTGTTTATGTATTTTACTAACTTTGTTTTGTGTGTGTTGCAAACTTTTCTGTTTTACTGACTTGGTTTGTGTTTTTTTTCCTGTGATGTTTATGTAAATCCCTTAACTCGTATGATATTTGTGCATTCTGCTTTTTTCTTTTTTTCTTTTTTTTAAGTTTGTCACTATGTATTTTACACACATTTTCTAAGACTTTTATGCACTATCTTACGTTTACTTTGTGTGCCATTTCTCATCTGTCTCCAAGTCCGTCCAGTCGAGGCAGATGGCTGCCCCCCATTGAGTCTTTACGAGAAGAGAATTTTCCTTTTAATGTGAGTTTATGGGGCTCATTTTAAAGTATAGGGAGATATTGAAATACTATATATATATTTTTTTGTGCCAACTGGTAACACATTTTCTTCATCAATGTCAGATGTGAGGTGCAACTCACTGAACAGGCGTGTCCATCTCGCCGGCAGTCGGGAGCGGTGCACGGTCGCGTAGTACACCGGGACTCCGGTCAGCGTCAGGGCGCAGCTGCGTCCTGTGTTCCAGGGGTCCGAGTAGAGCGACATGCCCACGATAAAGAAGCACACCGCCGTGAAGGTGACGGCGATGACTAGGGGGACCTGCCAAGATGATTGGTGAGTCGGCGTTGCCGACAAAACAAGGGCTGGATTGTGTCGAGTTGCGATTGTTTTTAATGTTTGCGTAAAACTCACCTTGAAAGGCCGAGGCAGCTGCGGGAAGCGGTAGCGGTGCACGAGCATCCCCAGCGTCGCCAAGGCGATGAAGAACCAGCGAGCGAAGGAGGCCAAGCTGATCAGGTGTTGGATCTCCTCGGTGATCAGCATCAGCACCACCAACGGGTACTGGAACGCAGTTTGAAACACACGTCACATGCTGCCTGACTTTCTCATCACTGAGCAAATTTTTGTATTTATTTATTTATTTATTTATTTTTACCAGTAACAAGATGGCAGGCAGCGGCGTGTGTCTGCGGATGTGAATCATGGAGAAGATGTGGGGCCAGTGGCCATCTCTGGCCCCCACAAACAGCATCCTGAAACACAAGCGATCGTTCAGCATTGGTAAGATACAAGTCTGGTCATATTTGTTGCATTAATTTAGATTTTTTTTTTCACCCTAAAAGTTTGCTAATTACAACTTTTTCTAGACGTTTATATTACACCACCAAAAAAGAAAAAAACTTTGACTACTAATATTTGCCATATCTGTCTATCTCTCATTCAAGAGCTAATTCGAGTGTTAGTATATCGCTCCTGTCAGCTGGAACCTTCCTAACTAAAAATAAATAAATAAATAAATGTTTTGGTCTTTTTAAATAATTTTAAAAACTTTCATCTACCTTTCGTCTTTCTTTTTCTCATAATTTACAAATTTGAACTCTTGACATTTTTATTTTTTATTTTTAATTATTAATTTTTATGTACCGTACATTCATTCGTTTAAAGAATGTTTTATCTAAAAAAAATATGCATTTTTTAAAATTAATTTTATTTAGAGATCCACAGGGAGCCATAGGAGAGGGACTAAAGAGCAACATGTGACTCCAGACTGAAGTAATCGGTCGATTTAATCAAATTCATCAAATGTGGCTTTAGTGCTCAAACATGTGCTCACTTCTGGGTAAGAGACTAAATTCTTATTGCACTGTTATTGTAAACAATCAATAAGGGCCCACCTGGGTGCAGTAAAGAAACCCCCATTGAGGGATCCCAGGCAAGACAGCGCCACCAGGAGGGGAATGACAGTCGACACACCTTGGAGCGCGCGGCCGGCGAATGTCTGCGGTGAGGAAACTCAGAGTAACACTTAAAATTTCACTATTTCTACTAGAGTTGCCAGAATTAATCTAAAAGTAACCATTATCAAATTAATCGAGAACTGAAGAATATAATGATGTCACACATGAAATTAAGCTCCAGAACTGGAGCTACAAGAATATGTAAGACATTTTTACATGCCCCAAACACAGCTCAAACGCCAACTCATTTAATTATCATTTGTGCGTTGTGCCATCTTCATTTATGTTTAAGCAGGAACATGTTTACTAACATTTACACATCTGAACAAATCTCACACGTGTTCCTTTTATTATATGACACAAGAATTATTCAAATAGACCTTGTGGTTCCAGAGATATCCTTTTTTTATTTTTGGTATGTAATTTTGGCAAAAGCCTGACAAATAGCTTCGGGTTTAATAATAATCAAGTAGTTGTTTGGAGAAATTATTATTTTTTATTTAAAATTGTCCACATCCTCTGATTTCAGCATATCAACAGTAATTGGTCATTGATTTCTGTAGTCCTTCATGAAAGAAGACTGATTAATACATTTCAATGCAAAATTAAAATGAATAAGAATAATCGATTGAATAAAAGATAGATTAATCAATTCTAAAAATATTCGATAGTGACAGCACTAATTTCTACTAGCTGCTTGATTATGAAGAAAATATTACAATTATTTTTAGCAATTGACATCATGATAAGGACAATCATTTATTTTTGGTAAAAAAAAACAAAAACAAGAAAATGTTTAAATGTAAAAATTATTAAGACAAATAAAATTCTTTGAAACACTAATTATGCAGGTTCCTTTTGAATGAATCAAAATGTATTAAATTTGTCATTTCAAAATTTGAAAAGGTGCAAATTTTAAGGGATACTTGACTCATTGTACAATTTTCATCAGTGAAAAGTTAATATTTTGTCCAGAATGAATTTGATAACTTTATTATTGTTCATGTACAATTAATACCTTTTTAAAAAGTATTTTTTGTACTTGCTGTCGACTGATCATATCGCCTGTGCTGAGGAAGTAGGTAACGGCCAATCATGGCTCACCTGTTTTCTGGGTTTGGTCAGTAACCTGAGCCATGATTGGTCGTTAGCTACTTCCTCAGCACAGGTGATGTCATCATCAGTCGACAGCAAATAGAAAAAATGACTTTTTAAAGGTTTAATTGTACGTGAAAAATAATGAAGTTACCACATTAATTAAAGACAAAATTAACTTTTTACTGCTGAGAATGGCTCAATGAGTCAAATATCCCTTTAAACAACTCAAAATTAATATTAATAATCTTTTTTTTCTGACAATTTTGTAATTGTGGAGTATAATAATTGAAATTGTAATTGAATTCTGATGAATTGCACAGGCCTCATTTCGACTTGGCTTTCCATCGGCTGTGGATGGCGCGTCGTCGTACTGACCACAGCCACGGCTTCAGACACGAGGAGCTCGTCCGGCGTCATCACCGTGTAGTAGGACACGTTGACCAGCACGTACAGCACCGTCACCATCACCATGGAGCACGTGATGGCCAGCGGGATGGTCCTGAGGCCACAGCGTAACACTTTGGAATGCTTTCCCGCAAACTCGACTGACGTACGTGGGAGGGTGAGAAATACCTGTTTGGGTTGATGATTTCTTCCGTGACCATGTTGAGATAAAACCTAAGAGGAGTTCCGCTCTGAGTGTTGACTTTATTATGATATCACGTCACAAGCTCATTTGTTTAATTCGCACTCACCATCCTCCGTACGCATACAGACCGTTGTAAAAGGCCAGCGGCAACCTGTCCAATGTCAACGCCTCCAGCTCGAAGCCGTTCTGGAAGTTCTCCGTTCTCCCTGACAAGAGAAGAACCACACCAAATCGAATATTTTTAGAATTAATTAATGTTATTAAATTGATTAGTCGACTAATCGGAATTCATTTTAATTTTGCATTAAAGTGTATTACAAAAGCATTTATTCCTCCCGATTACTGTTTATTAACCAGTGATTGGTGTTTAATTCATACTTCGTATTCGTATCGTGATTTAAAAAAAACAAAAGGCGGAATTGATGTACTAGGTTACCAGTTTGGTCATTGTTTTCCAAAGTAAAAACAGAGGTTTGCAAATGTCTTATTTGGATTAAACACAGAAGATAGTTAGTCTTATTTCATCGAGGACTACAGAAATTATTATTGTTATGCTGAAATCAGAGGATTTGGACAAATTTAAATGAAAAAAATGGCTCCAAATGATTACTCGGTTATTATAGGGATACTTGACTCATTGAGCCATTTTCAGCAGTAAAAAGTTTGTATTTTGTTTATAATTAATGTGGTAAACTTAATTATTTTTCATGTACAATTAACTCACACCAAGCCATTTTCACTGAAGCAATCCCCTTTGTTCCCAGCTGTTTTACTGGATTTTGACTGATTTTGCAAGACCCACATAATATTGTGTTCTATTTCTATAAAAACATGGAACCTAATGAAATAAAAGGGGGGGGGGGGTATATTTGTATCTGCTTTCATTTTGCATCAATTAGCATTATAATATAGCTTAGTTTCATTAATATTCACATTCCTGGTGAAAACACTGACAAAAAGCTTGTTGCAACATGGCTCTGGCTGATCTCTTATACTCTGCTGCCACCTGCTGGCCAATTTTTGTAATAACTACTTCATGTCAGAAGCTGCATCAAAGCCGTCTGTATGCTCTTGCATTTAAAAATACTAAATAAACGTATACATATGTTTTTGGGAACATTTACACATTTTTGGGTTTGAATGAATGAGTTAATACTTTTAAAAAGTAATTTCTCGACTTGCTGTTGACTGAAGATGACATCACCTGTGCTGAGAAGTAGGTAACGACCAATAGTGGCTCAGTTTACTGACCAAACCCAGAAAACAGACGAGCCATGATTGGTCGTTAACTACTTCTTCAGCACAGGTGATGTCATCATTAGTCGACAGCAAGTGGAAAAAATAGTTTTTAAAAGTATTAATTGTACATGAAAAATAATGAACTTTTAAAATTCTGAATAAAATATTAACTTTTCATGGCCTAGTATCCCTTTAAAATAATTAGTAATTTGATAATCGATTGATTTTGACAGCTCTAGTTCAGTCTTTCAACCCCACTCCTCTTTCCGTAGCCCACCTTTGGCCAGCGCCATGACGCCAGGCACGATGATGAGGACCAGGGCGAAGGTCTTGATTAAAGTCAAGGTGACCTGGGTGCGAGAGGCCATGGTGACGCTCCAGCAGTTGATGGCCACCACGAAGGCTGTGGACATAAAAAGCGGTGAGTGGGGAAAAAAAGTGGAACAGCATTGTTGGCTCGGAAGGTGGTGGAAAGTGGGGGCACTTACTCACTCCCAGCAGGCTGACGAGTCGGATGAGCGATGTGGGGGCTTCGCAGGGGGCAAAGAAGGGCTCCACCACATAGCGGCCGAAAGCTAGTGACACGTAGGTGGCCACGGCCGGCCTGGAGAAAACGTGTACAATGTATCAGGAGGATTTCATCACCACTTTCATTATTACACTGTGCCAAAAAAGTCAATTTTCATAAGAATCGTGATTATCATTTAGAACAATTCAGAATCGAATGAAAATGTCCTAAAATCAATTTTATTTACTGCCTGGCCCTTGTTTGTGTACTGGGAACGCTGTTCATGGTGTACCCTATTTGGCCACTTAGGGCAGTGTGGTTCCGCACATTCTGATATACAGCAAGTTGTAGCTACACTAGAGAGTAGAAGGAAAAAGTCACGATCAAGTTTTGCCAATAAAAGTAATTATTTTGCAGCAAAGAAGAGCATATGTTGGTGAGTAATGTTAAGATGCTTCTCTTTATACATTCCTGAAGGGTTTTGTATGAAAAGCCGTTCTTTTGAGGGATAAAAGTGCCGCGAGTTAGCGGTGCCATTTAGCATTAGCGAGTCAGGCTGGAGTAGGTCGTGACAATTATTTGCTCATCTATAAAATGAAGCAAAAATCATTGTCAAGATGTATAAGTTTATTTTTTTTAATCTTAGAAAATATACTTCATTTTAAATTTCTAAAAAAAAATGTTCAGGGAGCACCCAAGGTTATTATCCGTACGTTTTAAAAGTTAAATGTAAACTTTAAAGAAGTAACTGCCATGGCTCTGTTTTTCGTAAAGCCAAAAAAATAAAAAAAAATAAAAAAAATAACTTAATTTTGTTTTAATGTTGAACAAAAACAAAAGGTTTGGAAGGTTCCCAGGGTCACCAGCATTAACCGAAAATTTAAATAAATACTTTGCTGAGACTAAAATTGTTTTTTTAGCTTTATCTTTTATCAGCCAGCCATCAGATTTGAAAGAAGAAAAAAAAAGCTGATAGCAATATTCATCAAAATGCCCAGTATGGGGTTCTATCCATAGCATATAGTTGACTCTGACTGCTCGCCATTCCACAAAAAAGACCCACCTCATGAAGATGAATTCCACCCACAGGCGTAAAAAGGCAGGAAGTGGCCCCAGGGTCTCCAGTAGATAAGTGTAGTGACCCCCCGATTTGCTGAAAGTGGTGCCCAGTTCAGCGTAGCACAGCGCTCCTGATGGCGCACACACACACACACACACACACATCACTACGCATTGTTGCATTCTTAGCAACCAAATCCGTAGAGCCGTTACGAACTGGCCAAACGAGCCGCAGTCACTTAAAAACACAAAATACCGTAAGCATGAATTGTGAGATCTTTTTTGTTGTGGCTGATTTTGAAGAGCTCGAAGCCTCCTGTAATGTGAAGGCAACATCACAAGGCACATGATAATAATAAGCAGCATTTGTTCACGCTTCATCTTCAGTTTGTACTTCATGATCAGTTATAGTACTGCAGGGGTCTTCTTTGTCTTTTGGATAATGAGGACTTTGGCTTCTTAGATTCTTCACACCTCACTTTTGACTTCTTGTGGGATTACATTGGACAAATCAAGTTTTGGCTGCTAAATGTCGACTCTCATTTTGTGTTGAAAACGTTCATACATGTCGTCAGTATTGTTGTTTGTGACAAACTTCACCAGCCTGTTTTTCTGTACTTTGCCCGAGTTTGGAAAAAGATTAATAATGCATGACTGCATATGTCTAACATTTGCTGTCATATGTGCAAGCAAACGTTTTGTACCAAATGCTCTCATTTTGGACAATGTCAGGTTTCTTCTCAGTTAACATAAAATATGGGGTTTGTTGAAGACGCATCGATTTTCTGATTATAGCAGCTGTTTGTACTGCATGTCCATAACTTTTTTGATAGTTTTGAGTTCAATTAACATATATCATGCCTTTCCTCCATTAGGGCTGACTATCGATTCAAATATCCTCAATTGATTCGATTTCGATTTTTTCTGATTCGATTCACTTCAGTTCAATCCGATATCAATTTAATTATAGAACATCAATTCTTTTTAAATGTCAAGGACATGGTAAAAACTCCACAAATATTAAGTTACAAAGAAAATTTTGCAGAAGCAGTAACTGGTCAAATAATTTAGTTTATTAATGAAAGTAAAACATGTTGTAATCACTTAAGTGTTACACAAACACTGACATCAGCAAGGATGAGATGAAAATATTTTCATAATTCTAAATCAATATTAGTAAATATAAACATATTCTGAATTGTCTTAAAGTGCAATTTAAGAAAATACTTTTAAATTCATGTGAACCGTAAATTTCAAGAAAACAGTAAGATACAAAAAAAAAAAGGCCTTTAAAAATCTAATTTCTTTAGAATTTATGGGAAAGTTTGATATTTAAATAATTGATTCATGATTTTAGAATCTTAGGCTGAAAACGGAAAATCGATTATTCAATGTTATTATTATTTTTTAAACCCAGCCCTATCTTGTTCTTTCTGCAGCCCCAATCTGATGGTTTGATAGCATTTTGACTGAGCAGGAACTGAAACACAGAAGACGTAAATTCCGTTCCATGATCTGACCTTATGCATTTCATTTTCCCACAAGGGGCAACATCTGTTATACATCTTTCCATAGCGTTGACTATCACTTAGAAAATAAGTGAACATGACATGAGGGAACAAGTGCAAGTGAGCATTTCACGCTTAGTTCAAATAAAGGCATAACAAATTTCAGTGCAATTAGTCAGACCCAACCATTCCAATTTTGTGCCTAAACAGGCTGCCACCCCAATCCCAAAGTGCCCGTAAGGGACATTTAACCGGCAGCATCCCTACCGAACAAGGAGAGCACCCCAGACAGCAGCCATACCACCAGCGAGAGGCCCACGCTGCCGCTGTTCAACAGAACCCCCTTGGGGGCGATGAAGATGCCGCTGCCCACCACCGTGCCGATGATGAAGGACGCGGCGGGCACCAGGCCGATTTCCCGCCTCAGGTGCACCGTCTCGCCCTCCGGCCGATGACCGCCGTCATCCTCCTCCGTCTTCTGCCTCATGACGCTGACTGACCTCACACTCGATGGATTGACTCGACGCAAACGATCCTCAAAGCTCTGCCAGGTCCGTTGAGGATTGACGCAAATGCAGGGAAATCCAACAAACAACTTGCAATCCCGCCCCAATCCTCTCCCAACTTTCTCATTCACTGATTGGCTCTCCCGCCTGAGACTGCCGAGGGCAACAAAGCCACAGCTTTCCCCCAGGCCTCGGACACTAACGGGCCGTTTAAATGCTGGGGCACAGTTTTGCTTTTTGTGTGTGACACAGAAAAATGAGGAGGAGGAGGAGGAGGAGGAGGAGGGAGGCAGCTGCACAAACTTGGAGAACAACAACGCGCCAGGCGAGACCTCTCTGGCCCTCCATGTGCAACTTTGCATTCCACTGTCATCTTGTCAGTTAAATCCTTCACAAAAGTGTGAAAACGAGGCATTCATGCTGTCAAATGCGTCTCGTGGGCAAAGCAACAAAAGTCACGCAAAGTTTTGAACCTTCCAGTTTTTTGTTTTTTTTCTCTGCTGCGGCATTTTAGTTTTCCTCCACATGAGGGCAGCGTAAACTCACATGAATCCACTGACCTGACCTGAGCTGAGGCTCGCTGCGGCATTTTAGTTTTCCTCCACAAGAGGGCAGCGTAAGCTCATGAATCAGAGCTGAGCATAGAGTACTACGCTGTGATTGGTCAACTGCTGGTCACATGACATGTGGACGCCATCTTGTTACCCTGCTGAAACAGAGTTGTCCAAACTATGAACGGCAATGACTTCATCATGACATCCATGTGAATTCTTGCAGCAGGGTTTGTTTGTTTTTAAATCCCAAATTCTCGTCTTTTCCCAGGTGGCAGAGGCTAAAACTGTCATCTTGCTCCAGGAGTGCAATAATCCGATCAACCTCAGCTGCTCCTTACAGTGTAAGTCAAGCATAATACATTTATCCTTATATTGTTCCACCTGTGTTGCAATACGTTTGTCTATATAATGGCCTGGCCACACTAACATTTTCATAGCTTATGTCCATCGTGTGTCCTGCTCAAAGTCATGTTTATGAGCCAAAAAACAGTGTCCCAATACATTTGCACATGTTGTGCTGTGGTCAGACAGGCGTCCGTCCAGATACTTTTGTCCATATGAAAATGGTGACATGTTCATGTAATGTTCTGCTCTCAATCTTGATTTTGGTTGAACCATTATTTTTGTCTTGTGGCGTTCTGGTTGACCCATGGCCCAATAATTATGCCAATACGTTAGATCTGAAATTGGCGTCTCAGTACTTTTCTTCAGTCACCCGTCAAGCTTAATCAGTCCGCCACCATTTTGGTTCCAGAAGAACCAGCGGCAATGGAGCTGCTGCAGCTGCAGCATTTTAAAGGGGGGCTCCTGACTTCCAGACTGCATGGCGTCTCTGTGACCAAACACCTCGGCCTGCTTCTTGTTGCTAGGATACGCCTCCTGCCGAAGCCTCCATTGTGGAGTAGCACTAAGATGGCCTTGGATGATTTAAAGGGACATTACAGACCAAAGCCACATTTTGTCCACATTTCCTTGGATTTTATTTTGGGGAGAAATGTATGTTGTTAATTTGGGGAGTGGACATTTCTTTGTAGATTCACACAAAATTCTTGAGAAAGTTAGACCACATCTTCTCTTAAAATGTCTTTTTAGGGTTGTTTTTTTTTTTTTTTTTTTTTTTTTTTTTTTTTTTTTTTAAGAAAATGAAAATTTCCCTTCAAAGAAAGAAGGAGAGAAAAAAAAAGGAAATATTTCCGCATTTGAAAAATGCATTAAAGACAAAGGCTTTTTCTCTTCAATTGACCTTTGGCATCTGTGCTCGGCTAATCCAGGGAACGCCATCCACATTACGGAACATTCTGCCTGTTGGCTGTTGGCTGGTATGTGTAGAAATGTTCATCACACAATATGGAAAATGGGAATCTATCATGGTCGGAAGTGTATTTTTTTTCTTTTTCAAGAAATGGGATTTACCTTGTAGTTTTTTGTTAAAAGCTGGGAACTTTTTCTTTGTATTTTTTATGGGAGTTAATAGTTTTGTGAACATCCCTGTGAAAAACTACAAAGCTCAGCTCATGTTCACTAGTCCAATAATCCGCCCATAATTGAAGATGTGTTCCCATAAAATCTGACTTGTTCCGTTCTGGTGCAGCTGACATCCATCAAAGGGGCTTGGAACTTCCTGCTGAGTCATCTTCTTTCAGATCAAATCAACAATTCATGAATTTGATGACTCATTCATTCCAACATCACAGACAGACGTGTTCTTTAGACACAACAGGAAGGGAAGCAGGGAGGGAGGGAGGAATTGTCTGCTGCCATCCTTTCCTGCTTGCTGCTCTGAATTATTGATGATACTGACGACATGCGTAAGGAGGCTTGAGCTTGCTACAAACTTTAGTCCTCCCCCCCCCCCCCCCCCCAAAAAAAAACAAAACATCAGTTTAATTTTTTTCTTTTGATTTTTTTTTTATGGGGGTGTTTCTTTACAGTTTTTTTCCTCGAATATATGGCAGATTTCTTTGCAGATTTGCCTTCTAGAATACAATGTAATTGCACATCCACTCCAGTAGGTGGCAATGGTGCTTTCATATTCAGAGAGTGCGCAAGGAGTATTAGCTTCTCTGCAGAGGTGCCGTCACTTGCCTTTGGTGCAGGTGCCGTGGGTTCGCTTCCCCACCTGGGAGACCATGTTTGTGAGTGAGTGGAGAAAAAAAAAGTAAATAAAACAACTGAGAAGCACTATTATATATTTTGTTAATTTTTTATTTTTTTTTGGGTCATATTTTAATAGTTTTAACAACACATCTTTGTTAATTTGGTCTTTTTTTTCTGAAAAAAATTAACCTTACTTTTATTTTTGTTTTTTAATAATAATTTCAATTTTAAGTATTTTTATACACCCAAAATGGGAACTTTTATGAACCTTTTTTTTTTTTTTTTTTTTTTTTTTTTTGCATTTATTGGAATCTTATTTTTGTTGTTTTGACATTTACTTGTAGCTTTTTTTTTACTAAATGATTTTTTTTTGTCATGATTATTATTAATATTTTTATTTATTATCGTTTTGAATTGTGCCCAGTTCTTGAGCATCTTCTAGTGCGAGCGCGTTCTGGAGCAGATGTTTGGTACACCTGTGTTGCCTCTGTGTGACCTGAGCGGCAATCAGACGAGGCAATCGACACTCTTGTTTGCTGTGCATGCCATCTGTCGTTCGGCCAGGGAAAGATGTGGACAAGCTTCGATTGGGAAGGCATCAAAGGTCCCCCCCCAAGTGGGAGGAGGCCTTGTCCACACGCACAGGAGGGAAGGGGGAGGAAGTTTCCTTCATTGAGCTGCATGTACCTGTGCAGCAGCTGCAGCTGCAGGACGTGTGAGGCATGGGAGGGGGGTTGGGGGGGGAATCTTCATTAGCGGCCCTCTGTGTTCTTTCGGCCCCAACTGCATGGTTGCCTGGCAACTGGAACCCTGCTCGGGCCAATCAGGACGGCATGCAACAGGAGCTCTACCCTACACAACATCTGGAAATCCGCCATTGCTGAACACGTCTATAAGTAGCGGGTTCAAATATGAAATTATTGTGGCGGCTGAGTGGTTATGTTAACCACGTAGTTGAAATTTCTGTAAGCAAACAATGGCAGCAAATTGGGTCTCAGCACCATGGACAGCAACGTCAGACTTCCTGCTTTACAAGCTGAAAAGCACGTCAATAATTAAATGTATTGATTTTTGGATGCGTTTTCTCTCTTAGGTGGGAAGAGTCTGAAAACGCATGCTGGATGGATGGGCGTTACCACGACAAGTAGAAGACAAGTGAGTGTGGTGTTACATGTATTTAGCCATTTTTTATTCATTAAAATAGTTGTAATTGTTCGATTATTTTACAAACATATTTCAAACATTTTTATTTAATTTATATTTTATATGTATATATAGATTTTTTTTAAGTGTCTTACATGATTGAAAATAAATATTTTACAAACATAAACCATTTCTACTAGCGCTCGGTATCGATTCTAATTTCCTCAATTTTTTATTTTATTTTTTTTTTCGGTTTCGATTTGATTCGCTTCAATTCAATCGATAGTGATTAATTATAGCACATCAGTTCTTCTTAAAGATCAAGGGCATGATTAAAAACTCTACACACAAATTCCAAATAAAATTTTGCACAGGCAGTAACTGCTTAAATAATTCAATAATTGTAAATAAAGATTCTGAATGGTCATAACGTGCAATAAGTCAGGTCTTTCATTAATGTAAGAAAATAATTTTAAATTCATGTGAACAATAAATTCCAACAAAAAAACTAAGATGCAAAAAATAGCCTTTAAAAGTCTATTATCTTGTGAATTTACGGGGGGGGAAAAAGAAAATATTCGATTCATGGTGTTGTGCATCGATATCGGGCTCAAAAAGGAGAATCGATTCGATATTAGTTGATTTTTTTTTAAAACCCAACCCTAATTTCTCTAATTTTTGATAACATATTTTAAAAGTAAAATTACCCTCTGTGTTATGTGTTATTTTGTTTATATAAATAAGCCAATTTACATACTTTTTAAAAATAGTTCTTGTGCTTTCTGCTTGATAAAAATATTTGTTACTACTATTTTGGTAAAGAAGTGCTGTTCCTAATATTTTGACCACCTGTGCGAGCCAGTAAGACTAAAACCTGCCCCCATTGCTGAATCAACACCTCAAATTTGAGCATCTGCATTGGGGGGGGGGGGGTGTTCCTAATCAAGTGTCCCCTGCCTCCTTATTGGTCGGCACCCCCTAATGATGATGAAAAGCACAGCTGCAACTTTAAGACTCCCCTCCTCCTCCTCTTCCTCCCCATCTCCCTCAATGGTCTCTCCCAGTTCGCCTCCTCCTCCTCCTCTTCTTCCTCGAGCTCTTCTTCTCCGTGAAGCAACACCGGAAACATGTCGTCGTGGGCACGTCGTTCGTGACCATGATGATGATGATGATGAGGGTGGTGGTGACGGCGGCGGCAGTGGAAGCGCGCCGGCCGCGCCTTCTTCACGCCGCGCGGACGCACCACTGAGATCAGCTTGGGATTTTTTTTTAAATTTTTTTTTTTTAAATTTGGGAAGCGCGTGCGCAAGCTGCAGACAAGCGGAGCGTCGGAGTCGTGAACGCGCACGCAGAGAAGGTAAGCGCGCTCCTGACCTACATCGCCAAGGTGATTGTGTGCGTGCGTGTGTGCGCTTCGACATTGCCGGGAGGTGGCGGGGGGTGCTTGATGGTATGATGTAATGCACTTGAGACAATAGCCAAGCATGCTCCCCCCCACCAACTCGCGCACACGCATGCATTAAGCACACACTCACGTGCACTAGAGGGTGAATGGCCGCAGGCATACAGTAGACGTCATCTTTATAATCAACCCACACTGTCCTGCTGTTTTAATGAATGAACATGCGTTAAACAAGCACACTGAAGAGCTGTGAGCATACATGTCAATTTTGCAGTGAACACGCACACACTTAAATTACTGTGTGTGTCCCAATTCTTTTGTGACAATCCGCTTCACACAGATGCAAACATATTGGGACACTTCCAGTTCAAATGCTTTTGTATGGTCACTTACTGTACATGTCACAATACTTTTGTGACACTCACACAAAAGTATTGGGACACCTCCAGGTGAACGCACATAAACTCGCTCATAAACTGTTTCCTTCAAAGTTGGACACAGGTGTTCTCTTACTGAGCCCCGATTGGTTAATTGATAGATGACTCGTGTCCCAATATTTTTGTCTCAAACCCCAGCCTTATGACAAGCTCAGTGTGACTGCAAGGGACTGTGGGTAATCTAGTTTAAACACACACACAGTCAGATTCTTGTTTGGATGAGGACTAGCCATAAATGCTAACGTCTAGTTAGCTATCATTGACAAATCCACATGGGAATTGATTTGATAGTATCAAACTGGACTGACTTAACAGGTTGCATTCTTGGCAGGCTGCGTGTGTTTGTGCTCTCTACAATCTGGTGCGGTCCATTCATAAACACACACGCACACTGAAAAAAAACCCAAAAAAACATGATGGTGGCTAATGTTGTGAGAGGACTCCACAAAGCATTTCATGATCACATGTGCCGCCAAGCGCTCCGCCGAGTGCCACTTTATGTTCTGCCATCTCACGCAGTCCGTTTAGGCAGCCGACTTGTTGGGTCCATCATTGATTTCTATTCATTTGCTGACTGGCAGATGTTCGGCGGCCTTTAGTGAGTGTTAGCATTTTGAACTTGACGACTTTCGACGTCTTACGCAGCCCCTTTAGGCGGCAGATCAGCACAAAATGGACCACTTGATTTACGATGAACAACATCCCTCATTTCGTTTACTGACAGACTGACTGATCTTTGGAGCCCTTTAATTAGCTTTGGCATTTTGCTCATCTTGTTTCAGAGCATGCCAAACTTACACAGCCTATTTAGGCAGCCGACTATCAAAAATCCCTGTATTTATAATATACATCTCTTGCTTAGTTCCAATGATAGACTTCTGTTTATATCCTATTAATTCATATTAGTGTTAGTTTTGACATACTTAGTTTTTATTACACAGCCCATTTAGGCAACAGGCTTAAAAAAAAAAAAAATCCACCAACTAGCTGAATTAGTATAGACAGACTGGGACTTAGCACCCTTTAATTAGTGTTGACAATTTGATGTGGACGTGCTTCATGTTTGAATTCTTACACAGGCCGCTGAGGCAGCAGACCAGTTTGGCACATCAAAACATGGACCATTTGATTTCCAATGCCAATCTTTTGCTTAATTCGCAAGAAAGATTGACTGATGTTTTAGTGGCCTTTAATTAGCATTTTGATCTCAACAGACTTCTTCCGCTGCCTGTCTAGGCCGCCGTTGGATGTTTTGCATTCTCTCCAAACGTCATTTTGACTAAGCGCCATTAAAGAACATCCAGAGCTCTGCGTTGTTTCCTCCCGCTTATCTCCAAAGCGGCAGCGGCGTGCTGTCGGGCTGGACTCGAGGCACCTTTTGATGTACACTTGAAGCTGGCGTTGCTTTTTTCTTTTTCGCACCGCCTCTTATCTACGTGCACAAATGTAAGTGTCATCAACGAGATTAGCAGGCGGTGATTGATGAAATTAGCTGTGGCGTGTCGCTTTGTTCCCACTGTGGATGGTAACGAGGTGTATTATTCACATGCGATCCAGAAGTCAATGTTAGCGCGTTAGCTCGTAGAATCGCTGATTGGCCGCTCTGCTGCCTATTGAAAAACAGGGCAAAGGGTGATTGCATGTCCCGTGTAGCAGAAAAACGTAATTTAACCCCGCTTGTCCCAGGTGACATAAAACAGGAAGAATGTGCTCACCGGGAACTCCGTTTTGATATACGACCCGTCCACCAATCACAAGCCACGGATCCGTTTGGAATGCAACAAGGGTCCACAAGATGGCCCGCTGTCCTGCTTAAACGTTAGCGGATGGCGGCTGAATAGCGAGCCGGAGGGACGCTGGCTGGCGAGTGTCACTTTCTTGCCAGAACCTGCTGGGACACAGGCCCGACATTATAGCCCGGCCAGAACCGGGGATCGTGCGAGAGCTGCATTTTAACGTAGCCTTCCTGGTGTTTGATTGCCAGTTTAGCATCGCTATGACGAGTGTCTTCAGACTCCCTGTGGCTAAGGTTCCACCAAATGTAGACCAAATATGCCTCTCGGGTTTAAATTGCTAACAGTTGCGAGCACCGTTGGATATGCTGTCAGTACTATTAGTAATAAACGTGACAGTTGAGCTAGCATTTGCTTGAAAGGCTGCAGCCTCATTTGTTTGATTTTGGGACGGGCATTCAGAAGCGATCATAGTCCAACAATTCTCTTAGGATGAAATCCTCTGCAGCCTTTTTAGGCGGCTGACTCGTTGGGACTCTCATCTGGTTGTGACAAGTTGTGAAATCCATGAATGCCTCAAGGTGATGTAACAACTTAGGATGTGGTATTAGGTCGTACATACTGTATATTGATCAGAAAATGACTCGGGCCTGAAGAACTTCATCCTCTGCTGGTTGGTGTCATCTAGTCAGAAATCCATTGTTCCTGCTACGTTATATAAATGACTGACATTTAGCTCCTCTTACTTAGTGTTAGCGTGCTGTTTGACATCATCCACAGCCCTTTTAGGCAGCAGACTAGTCAGGCACATGAAATCAGTGAACCCTGAAGTTCTTGTAATGTAACATCAGTTTGTTGCTACCAACATTGCTACCATAAGTCTCTTCCATCTCTACGTATGTCTTGTTTGACAACAGCCCTTTTTGGCAGCAGTAAGTTGTGTTGTTTACAGTTTATGCATTAAAGTGGAGGTCAACCTTAAAAATTTCTTGACAATAATGTTATGTGACCTCACTAGTCTAGTAAATATGACTTTCTGATTAATATTACATTTGTGGATTACAAGTTATGAAGCAAAATCCAGTCGTTTCTGTCCATCTCAGGGGGCGGCCATTTTGCCACTTGCTGTCGACTGAAGATGACATCAGTGTTGTTCAGGGCGTAGGCAATGACCAATGAAAAACCAATCAACAACCAATCACAGCTTAGCTTCAGAAAACAGGTGAGCTGTGATTGGTTGTTACCTGAGCCCTGGGCAACTGTGATGTCATCTTCAGTCGACAGGAAGTGGCAAAATGGCCGCCCCCTGAGATGGATAAAAACTGCTGCATTTTGCTTCATAGCTCATATTGCACAAATGTAATATTAATCAGAATGTCATATTTAGACTAGTGGGGCTGCATAGAACATATTGTCCAAAAAAAAAGACGTCCTCTTTCAGAAAATTCGTTGGGCCTAAAGTACTTGCTGGTCATTACCAAGTAGTAAACCCTCTTTTAATTTATCTTGGCCGCACGTTCCGGTAGATGACAGTCTTCCAATGTTGTTTTGTTAGCATTTTTCACCAAACGATGACTGTTGTTGTTGTTGTTCCGCAGCGGCAAGATGATGTGCGAGGTGATGCCCACCATCAGCGAGGACACGGCGCTAAGCCAGCGCGGCTCACAGAGCAGCTCGTCCGACCCGGACTCGCACTTCGAGCAGCTGATGGTCAATATGCTGGACGAGCGAGACCGCCTGCTGGACACGCTGAGGGAGACGCAGGAGAGCCTGGGCCTGTCCCAGCAGCACCTGCAGGACGTCATCTACGACCGAGACTCGCTGCAGAGACAGCTCAGCTCCGCCCTGCCGCAGGTAGAAAGACCAGTTATCGTTTGTGGAATCCTAGTAGCTTCCAAAATGTCACTTTTTTTTTTTTTTTTTTTTTTCTCCTGCAAGATGATAGCCTACCCGTGTGGTTCTAGACTGAGAATAGTTCTGTCACTATCAAATACTTTTAGAATCGATTATTTTTTTTAATTTTATTATTGAGATAATCAGTCTTCTTCCATCAAGGACTACATAAATTACTGGTGATATGCTGAAATCAGAGGATTTTGACAATTTTCAATTAAAAATGGCTCCAAACGATTACTCAATAATTCAAATAGTTGTCGATTAATTTGATAATTGATGACTTGTGGATTAATTGATTAATTTTGACAGATCTGAGAACATGCCAGCGCTTGCATCCGTGCTCCTTTTTTCAAATCGCGAGCGGCCTCATTTTGAAGATCGCAGCCTTTTTGAATGTGATCTCGCTTCCTGACGCCCCACAGCGAGATTTAGCGTCGCTCGCTAACGGTCTTATTCTCTGTGCGTCCGTGTCCCGATTCGACCCCGGCGCCATGGCGACGGGATCTGTGCAAATGTCGCCACGCACCCCGGCGGGTGAAATAAAGGCACTGTGGCGAAGGACGCCAGTGGAGGGGAGGCTAGCTTGTATGATATCACGCTGTCGCAGGCTGCGCCGCTCTGCTGAACACTCGACTGTACTGGAAGGAGGAGGGGCCGCGCCAAGGGCCTTCAGGGAGCCCCCCCCCCCCCCCCCCCCCCCCCCCCACACACACACACACACACACACACATACACACACCACCCCAACCCCCTCTGTGGAATCATTAAAAGAGCATTTTGCTTCCTGCTAGTATCGGTTACGTGTCCCGAATGTGCTAAAGCTAGACTCTCTTAGCTGGGATAGATGGGTTGCCTTGGGAACTCCAATCAGGAGTATCCATATTTACCAACACAAAAGTTTGGAGGGAACATATTCATACATCACAAATGTGCAGTTCCATCCTGCCACAGTCAGAATCCCGAGACGTAGGACGGAAATAAATTGAAACGTCGTCCGCCTAATGCCCATCACAAGGGGTGGACTGTACCACTACGCAGACTCCCGGGAGGGATTCAGACCGGGATAGAATCTGGATCTTGATCTACTGTGCTTCCTCATTCTTCCCCTCTGCGTCTGTCAGCTGGCCTTTCCTTCCTCAGCATCACATGACCCTCCCCCCAAGATGACTGCGATGGAGCACTGCTGTGTAGTTTATTCTCTGACAAGCATCGATTGTTTTTGCGTTTCAGTGAGCCTTTAATCTTCAGCGGTGTCCGGAATGGTCCCGACAGAGGCGACTAATCAATACGGTGGAAAAGGTTAAGGCCTAGTTAAGGAGAAAGATCGGTAGTCCCAGAGAGCTAGACTGAGGGAGCGGACGATCGTGCTTTAATCTATGATGTCCTCAATTAGTGTTCGGCACACAAGTTCCAAAGTCTTCATTGAGCTTTGTGAAAGAAGCATGTGTGAGGAACATGATTCAGCAAAGTTGGAAAATGGTTTGTGTTTGTGTCAGTGTGTGCTGCAAAAAAAAGGCGAAGTAAAGTAAACCACAGGATTTTGAGGGGAAATTCAGCCCTCAAAGCCAGTTTGACTTAGCAACGTGAAACTTGCTGGACATGTCTGTCATGAGTCAACCCTTGAAAAAGTCTCAGGAAGCCATGCCAGATAAAACAGAGGAAGTCTGCTATGTTGCCCTATACAAGTCATTTAGACTCAATTTGGACATTCCATCAATCAGCCAAGCTCTTTTATACAAAGTCCAGCAAATTAGTGTCAAGCATACCAGACAGATTGAGTTTGATGGCTTCCCATAAAACACAAAACTTAAGTTCTAATCTTGACCTGTCATGGATCGCATCGTGTGTGCTGTTGAGAAATCATTCAATTGATTTCATTCACTGTCAGCCCAGTAAAAATTCATCTTTGACGTCTATAGCCATCTATGGCAGCCAATGTGTTATTTGTCAAACTTTACTATATCCCCTCAATTGTATTTGCTGACATATTGGTGCATATTTTCCGCGAAAACCTGACGTAGTAGCTGATCAAACTGCTCACTGGGAAATGATGACCTGACCTGGTCTGAGATCAGTCGCTGGGTCGGTCCTCGCGAATCTCTTCGCCTCTGAATGCTCCACTTGAATGCCAGGAATAGAGCATGATGTCATCAGCAGCAGCTGAGGGGACAAGGACTCTCTCGCTAACGCTCTCTCTCCGTCTCTCTCGTTGTCTCTCACTTGCATTGTATTCTAGGGACTACAAGCCCCCCATCCCAGGGGATAACAATACAATAATGTCCCGCACGATTTACTATTTAAAACTTCACCTTTTCATGTTTGTTTTTTTTCCCCCTCCAGCTTGTTTGCTGGAAAAACTAATCAATTTGGATTTTTAGTTCTCTTGCTACAAGCTTTGAATGAGAGGGCGGAGCAATATTTGTTCAAAGTTGTTCGTAGAAGTTACAGCCATTCATTTTGGACAGTAATATAAAATAATATTTAACAGTTTCTGGATCATAGCTTGGAGCTATGTCAGCTTCCACTCAACAGTCAACGTTTTAGCTTTTGGGGTTAACGCAAAAATACTGTTTGAAGCTGAAGCCTAACAAGGTGAAGGCCCCCGGACCATATTTCTCCCGCCACCTCAGGCGTCCATCCCAGCATGCCGGGGAATGTCACTCCCGATCACGTGACGGTGGGCTAACACGGCGTGAACAACAACCAGGCGTTACCGTGGGCAGGCTTGACATAATTAGCTCTTTGCTGTTGACGGGTTTTCCCGGCCACCAGCTGGAGGTGGTTGTGAATTGATGTTAGACACACTGTAGATAATCACAGCCTGACTTCCTTTTCAAAGAGAAGATTAGCCCATGTATGGGAGCATCATTTCCTGCAGCTTCAAGAAGAAGAGGATATAATCAGAGGCTTGGAATTAGAGCGCCATGCTAGCGTTGTAGCTCCCGAACGTGTCGATTAGCTCCGGCTCGCGTGACAACAGATGGGAAAGAGCCACACGCTCGTTTAGGCTTTGACTGTTGATTAACGCTGACAAACAAATGAACGTTAAAGCGTACCAAAATGTGGGGGAAACGCACGTCATTGTGGGAATGAGTGTCATCAAGCATTTGGGCCAATTGGTCAATGCTAGCTAGGCTAAGGCTAGGATTAGCATCTTCTGAGTCATTACGGAGGAAGTGGCAGTCCAGCCACACACCCTCGCGTTTAAGACCTTTTTTATGTTTTAAAACAAAACAAAACAATGGAAGCAATTTACCGACATTTAGCATAGATGCTCAATAGACTAAGAAGTCTAATTAATCATTGTTAGCCTCCTTGTGGTGGTTAGTAAATCACATTTTTTGTTTCTTTTTACCTACAGCTGCTCGATTATGAAGAAAATATTAATCACGATTCATTTGGTATTAATTGAAATCGTGATTCGGACGATCATTTGTTTTTTGGTGCGAAACAAGAAAATGTTTAAACATAAAAAATATTAGGACAAATAAATTTAGTTGAAAAACTGTAATTGTGCAAGTTTATTTTGGACCAAACGATTTTTATTTGCACTCCTTTTCTCCCAAAAATGTACAAATATGCTCTATTACAAATATGACCAGTGTTCCAAAGACGTATTATATGTTTTGTTTTGTTTTTTGTTTTTTTTTATATGCTAGAGCATACAGAAGGCTTTGATGCAGCCTCTTAATTGAGGAGAATGGCACAGAAAAAATGGTAGTTATTACAAGGTGGCATCAGAGTATCAACCATGGCCATGCTGCAACAAAACTGTTTTCCCCACAGTTTTAAACAGATTTGTGAATAATAATGAAACTTGGCTATATTCTAATACTAATTGCTGCAAAACGGAAACGGATAGAAATATCCTTTTTTTTTTTTTTCCTGATGAAAGAAGAGACTCAAATCTTTCTTTTGGTAGGTTCCACATTTTATAGTAATAGAACACAATATTCTGTGGGCCAAAATCCAGTAAAACAGCCAGGAGTGGGAGAATAATGAAATTATTAGCAATTTCTAGCTATCCCAAAAAAAAGTAAATATCAATACCGGGCTTAATTTGGCGGATACTTTACAATTTCTCATCTGTGAGCTTAAGATGCTTCTGTTTTTACATAAAGAGCACACAAAATAATTTTCGCGACATTTACAACCAAAGCAGCAAGAACAGCTATTTAGGCAACCAATGGAAAACCATCATTTCCCCACCTTAAAAAAAAATAAAATAAATCTTGTAGTCCCGTGGCAGCTTCTTCACCGCAGCGGCGAGTCATTCGCACAGCACTTAGCAAAATGTTGCCATTGTTTTTGCCTTACAAAGAGGCGTGTGACCGCAGCCGAGGGCCTTAATTGGCAGCGGCATGTGAGTGTCACAGGTTGGGACTCAAAAGAGCCGCAGGGATAGGAAAGAGGAGGCTGTTATTGTACCTTTGATTCTTAATGCTTTCACAATTTAGATACCACTAGCCTGCTAAATGATATCCAATGTCGCATTTCATCACCAAGCCACCCAAATCCACTTGTCAGTGAATATAGCGATGTGGTGCATGACATGGCCCGATTAGAGATACAGAACATTCTCAAATCATCAGCTCTTACTTGGTCGGCCACTTCCTGTCGAGCTAATGGATCAGCGGGTGTTTCCGCTGCCGTTAATTGCGCGCGAATGGATGTAAACGCCACCTTTGCGTGCTAATTGGTTAGTTGGAAAGACATGAAGCTCTGCGGAAGGTTCTCGCGTGTGTGAGAGAGGCAGCGGTATGACACACGGCTGCGTGAGTGACAGCTACAAAAAAATAAAAAGTAGGTCGCGGCCAAACGTCGCCTCTGGTGATACACCACCAAAGATGAATTACTGTGATGTTTGCAAGTGATGACCGCCCACCCAAAGTGATTTTTTGTTTTTATTGGTGTAGTTCCTAAAATATGCCACAAACTAAAATCCCCCGGACACTTTTATATCACTTCAAACTCATTTGATAACATTAGCCATGAAAAGAAGTGTCTTACAGATTATTTGATTTGGGAAAATGCACCAAAAGTGTGAGGACTGTAGTATATTTTGCAACCTGTAAAAATTACTTTTTTTTCCCTTTTTTTTTAAATCACCATTTTGAAGTTCCTGACTCACTGATATCCAGTACACCGAACCAAGCTTTGCTGCAAAGAACCAAAGTATTTAACATCTCCACTAAAAAGGTTTAGAATTCCCTACAGAAGCCACAAGACAGGAACAAAAACACTACTATAGTCTAAATGAAGGCCCTTAACTAATTTCAACATAGTTCCTTGGTACCAAGATGCCACAAGATGGTGGCAAAGCATTATTTAACTGGCTTAACAGTTGATTTTTCTGACATAGCCATACTAGTTGTCCTCTTTTTAGCATTAGTTGCACATTAGACCCATGACAGCTCGAGGGATGAAACAAAGATGACTTTTGTTCGCCGTAACTCGTCACGCAAGCTGGATTAGCACGATTAGCATGAGCTCAAGGCCTAAATAATCTTTTTATAACAAGCGGCAGTCAGACGAGGAACACAAGATGTGTGTTAGTGTGCATTAGCACAATTAGCATGATCGCCGTTTAGGAACAAACATTCTCAGTGGCAGGCTATTTTTAGGGGAGAAATGAAATCCTAGCATCTTTCCAATCTTCGATGTTGCATCTAAGAATAGCAAGACGCGAGTAAGCCACCACATATTTTTAACTTTAAAACTTTTTGTTTTTTCACCGTTGACAGATGATACAAGAATAAAGCTAAACAGTCAGGTGGTGCTTTAGGACCTCTACTGTTTTTCTTCAACAAAAAGAATCTTTGTTTTTTAAAGAACTGAGCATGCAGTTTGGTTTCCAGTTGGATGCTGCTATCTTGTGGCCAGATTAGGTATTACACTTAGATCTAGCCTACAGTACGTCGTTTCTTACCTTTTCTAGAAAGCCTTTTTTTGGTCAGACATTTTTTTTTAAATCTACACCTATGTACTTGCATTTTTGTATAAAAATACTTTAAAATGCAGATTCAGAAAAATAAGTGCAATTACTGAATAATTCATAAAGTGCATACACTTTTCAAAGCTATTCTTCTATATTAATATCTTCTTCCCGTGCTATTCCAAACATTATTTTTCATATCTGTATTTACTGCATGTATTGTATATATATATATATATATATATATATATATATATATATATATATATATATATATATATATTCTGTACACTATTTACATGATAGGACTGATTATTTTAACTATACTCTGGATGCCTTGCAAAACCTTGAAAATTAATCTTAAAAAAAAAAATCCTTAAATTAACTGATTTCATCCTCAATACAGAATTTTAAAACTGGATTATCTTGGCGTTATCAGGAAGTGAACGGTTTCTGTGTCAATGTTCTCCAGCAGAGGACGCCATTGGGCTTTCAAAGTGCACCGTAGTACTGAATGATTCCAAATAACCTCCACCAAGGAGTTTTTGTATCCCAAACTGCCTATTAGTGAGCACAAATAAGCAAAACTTTGTTCATAGAGCATATTGAAAAACAGCACAAATAGAACAATGTTCCCCCACATTTTCCTTAATTTCACGGAGAATCTTCATGACAAAAATGCACCAGGTGCAATTTTAGTTATGTAACTCTCTTTTGCAGGCTCCCTAACCACATTTTGGGGACTAATGTGGATTTATGTTCAAATTTTCCCAGCGTTTTCATCTCCAAACCTTATTAGACTCACCAGCAAGAAGAAAGGTCCCACTGTTATTTTTTTTTATTATTATTTTATTTTTTTATGTGAGCTCAAGCCTTCATGAGGGGGCGTTAATGAGGAACTTATGAGATTGCCTCATCTTCCTCCTCCCGCCTGGTCGTCAATCGCAAGACTGATGAGGCCCAAGTTGCAAATAAAGTAGAGAGCAGCAGTGGGAGGAGAGGAGGAAATGTTTTTTTGTGGTGTACTTGCTGCAAACAAAAAATGAGACAAACTCCTGCAAGATGAATGGCGTCAATAAGAGTCAAACTTCCCCCCCCCCCCCCAGCTTAAATGCTCCTACGTTTTCAGTGTCAACCACCAAATATTAGAAATCTGTGTGTTAGAATTAAACACACCAATGTTGTCATATGGTGCTGGAGTTACCTAATGTGGTCTGTGAATGTAATTCCGCAACATGGAATTTCTTTGTAACTTCCATTTCCTTTTATTTTCTTTTGTTTATTTTGTGTTTTATTGTTGTCAGATTTCAATTTCAAATTATTAATTTATTTATTTTAATAGTTATGTATTGTTTTTTTTTATTTAAAACAAATCAAAAACAGATGAAATTGTATAATTTTAGCAATTAAAATATATATATTTTTAATTTTGTGTTAGGGCTATATTTTTAAAATCTAAAGTAGATGTTAAATGAGTATTTATTCATTGAATTTCTTTAATAGGGTAGAGCAAAGCTTGGGGCTCTGGCGCCACCTGTTGCTGAGGCATGCACAGGACAGCATTCTTCCATTGTACAGTACAGTTTTTGTTGTTTTTTTTAGCTACATTTTTACCTTTCATTGTACTTTTTGAAATCCAACTGAACATGACTGACAATACTAGTATCTCTGTTGCAAAATCTTTATTTATTTTTTGTTATTATTAATGCATAATTATTGATGTAGCCTACTGTATGTTGTACTGTAATTGTAATGATGTAGCCGACCCCGTGTCTTGTTGTGATGCTCTCCCAGCTGATTGGTTCGTGAGGAGGAAGAGGGGTAGTGGGGGAGGGGAGGGGTCAGTGGGGAAGGGGGGGGGTGGCTGTTGGTTGCTGGGTCGTGCTTAATCCGCGCAGAACCGCCGCCGCTGCCGCCTCAGCAGCGTCAGTCCGAGCCGGGGGCGTCTCTGTGTCACCATGGAACCTGATTGGCGCGGTTCCGCTTCGGGCTCTCGGCTTTTGGGCGGCTCGCGCGAGCACGCCGCCGCTTCTGCCAGCGCCGCCTAGTGCGCGCGCGCGCGTGCTGATTGTGTTGATTCCCCCTCCTTTTCGTTTGGTCTTTTGTTTGCTCGACGTCGGTCATGCCCTGATCCGGGATTTTGAAGTGGCGAGTGGCGGGCGGGATTATGATTTTCTCGGACGTGAGCGCGGGGACCAACTCCCCCAAGGCGCACCCGCCCAACGGCACCAGGTTCTACACCTTCCAGGCAAGTCACGTGACTTTGACACGGAATCTCCCGACTAAATTATACAGTAAAGAGAATTGATGACACTTGCACGTGTAAATAATACATCTGAGCTTTGACTTGATGAAGAACTCGACGTAATGTGGAATTATTCATGTGGTGAAAAAGTGCATTCTTGTTATCTTGTATACTTTCGAGAGATCTTCTGCAGACACTTGACACGTCTTTATACCTTTTGTTGTTGTTCAGCATACATGCAGCTTTGTTTTGTTTGGGACAACATGCATTGATCTCCATGTGCGTGCATGCATGCCAATGAAGCCACCTCCCGACATTATTGATTGCCTTGTATTGGAAGAGTTGTGGTGGATGTTTCGTTACATTTACAGTACTTTTGCATATGTATATATATATATATATATATATATATATATATATATATATATATATATATATATATATGAGTGCTGGCAAACGATTAAAATTTTTAATCTGATTAATCACACTTTTTAATTTTGATTAATCACGATTAATCAGCTAAATTACTTGCGTAATATAAAATACAAAATACCGTAATATTTTGACATTAATGAATTTAATTATCTGAACGTCATTTGCAAACATTGATTAAATGCATATACGCTATTGCATGCATGCGTGTATTGCTCAAAACATAACAGCATCATATCAGTTGGGTGCAATTCAGCAATTATATTGCAAAGAACGTGCTAAATACTGACGAAAACTTGGTAACAGCATCATATCAACTGGGTGCAATTCAGCAATTATTAATTCAACGCAAATTAGTTTTGTTTTATCTCAAGTCCCGTCGGTGGGAAATTTCGCTTTAAAAAATGCCCCGAGCAAATCAACTGGAGTCACCCCGCTCATCTTGGAACAACAGGCGTAGGAAATGCCGTGCATTGACCTCATCACTGACCTGCACAGCCTTCAACGTAACCATCCGCGGTTACCTTCAAGGCTCAAGTCCAAAAATATAGTGCAATTAATTTGCGTTAATACGTGATTAATACGACAATTTTCTGTGATTAATTAATCTATTAACGCTTTAACTTTGACAGCCCAAATATATATTAGTCCAAGTTGTTGTGGGTGAAGGAGTCCACTCATCATGGGGAATTTGCTGATTTCCTGCATGAGGCGCAGATATTGTGCGTGAACCCGAATACGAGGAGGAGGCGTGTAGACACAGCTGCACAATCCTCCTCCTCTGACACTTCTGGCATGGCAACATGTTTGCACACAGCCTAAGGGGATGTGAGGGGGGTTGGGGGCACACTGACGGAGATGAATATCTTCATCATCTCCGCCACAGCACAGCGCCTCCATTTTGTAATTGAATTCTCTTTAATTGCTAACTTGGATGCGCTCGAAGGAAATTCGGGTAGTCAACAAACCACAGGAGAAGCGAAGCTACTTCCTGTACGGAAAACATTGTTGATGAGTCGTGTCTTGAAGCAGTTGGAGGTGAAATGACTTTTAAACCCAGGACAAATACAACCACTCACATTTGAGTAGTCGTCTATGCCGATACTTGATGAATCCATTACATCTTATAAGTCTAATAAAAAAACAAACAAAAAAACAGTAATGCTACTTGTTAGTCCATTTGGAGTGGTTTGCTTTTGTGTTAGCATTAAGCTAACAGATGTTTGTGAGATGAAGCTATGTGTCTGCTTAAGTAGAATACAACATGTAATTGTCTTTATTGCGTATTCATTTTGGAAACTTCAATTAACAGCTTACAGCAAGCACACATGGTCTCTTTTTGAAGAACTTTTTGCTATCTGCCAAACTGGATGAAATCTGGTTTTGTAGTATTTGAACGTACAGACATACAGAATCAGCACAGGTTCGACCTTGAACTCCAAATGCCCATCTCTGACAGCTGTCAATCAAACGTGCATGCGCCAGACTGACATTCATGCTCCATGGCTGTTAGCCTAGCTATTTGTGCTGCGTGATAGATTGAAGCGAAAGGTGTCTGTATGCAAATGAGGGCAGACGTGATCGATGCAATCAGAGACACAGATTGAAAGCGTTTGACCTTTTTGGTTTGTTTGCATGACACACGTGTCATTGCACACGCGGCGCTGGTCTCTTGACTGTGCACGCTGAAGGAGGCGTTTGCCCTATTTTCTATCTTGTTTTTTTTTGTTTTTTTTTTAATCAGCGTTTAAAATCCGTGCGGGGCAGATGGGCAATGCAGTTTGACCCACTTTGATGGATTCCACTGCGATTAAAAGGATGAGCGAGCTTTCGAATGCAAGAGCCCCATGCGCACCCTCCTCGGCTCCATTGCTTCATATATGTCCTTGATATGCTAAATAGTTAGCTTTAAGTGACTTGGGGATGCGTTCAATTAGGGGATATAACAATTATGACAATCATTGATTGCATTCCAGTTTGTGGACAAACGACTGGATGGTGAAGGTCAATCACACAAAGCAGGAACAAGTAAGCCAGGACGGATGTTGAGGAAAAACTCCCCCCCAAAAAAAAAAAAAAAAAATTGTTCCCAAATCTATCTTGTCTTCTCCACTGATAGATTCCAAAACAGACGGTCTGTTTCCTGACTCCACGTTGCCTTCTCTCCACTCATCCAGGGGGAGGAGGAAGGCGGTCCTTAGCGCCCCCCTCGCTGTCCACGGTGCTGAAACAGGAAATATGCGTTGCTCCTCCATGGCTCTTTTATTTTATGGGCATCATAAAGGGAGCGCCGGGGGATGTCTGTCATTAACTCTTATACTAAAACACCCCCTCCTCTTCCGTTCCCCGAGATTCTCATGGCTGGATTAACTGGCGCTGTGTTTGGCAATGGTCGTCAGCTTTTGTTGCTGTGTTACAAGCTCTCTTGCTGTGTCATTGCGGCGTTATGACAGCAGCCCCACCGCCCTTGTGAATAATGCAAGGCTCATAAAACTCCCGATATGTTCAATTACGCCGCCTTTGCTTTTGCGTGGCGAGATATCGCCTCCGTCTTCTCGTTAAAGTGCTGCGAGTGGTCCTAAAATGTGCTGTTAGCGCTGGTCGAGAATCTGCTGCTGGTGCTGATGACCTTTTGCCCAGATTGGGAAAAGCGGCGGCGAGCGATCAATAGATGCGACGAACTCCATTAGGGAGACATGGCTGAGAAAGTAAATTGTCCCTTAAATAAGAGGACGTCATTCTCCAGTTTTCTCCACCATTGTAAATTGTCCATGCATGTGAGTGGACGTCAGATGAGATAGCATGTAGCGGCTAGCCCTGTTGTTTACAAGGAACGTGACACAAAAGCACAGCAGGGTGATAAAGAAAATGGATCCACCCATGATGACTTTTTTTTTTTTTTGCACTCGTTTGACTGATTGCTTAGTTGTTCATAGATATATTGATCTGAATCAATCTCTTATTTTACCTCCATATGTGTGTACATATTAATTTCGTGCATCTCACCCGCCCTAGAAGATTTTCTAACATTGAAATGTCTGCGACAGCCAAGATGACAATTTGATTTTATCTGACCCGAACCTCATGATGACACCCCTCAGGAAGCGGGGGGGTGCACCTGCCCTTCCACCCTCCGTTGCCGTGGCGACAGACAGTCTCTTGCAGGCAATCTGGCTGGGCCGCACCCATGGGTTTCTGCCAGAATGCCGTAGTGGGAAAGCCACCAAAATTGACGTTATTGTTCATGTACTTGTGTAGCGATCATCCGTCAACATTGGTACAAGACAGTGACATAATAATAAAGGTGCAATATTATGTTATGCTCAGTAAGTCTGGAAATGGAATTTAGTGGTCTACAATGGACCCTCAAATTGATAGCTAACCTAATCTTTCGGAATATGGTCACTGGTCTTTTGCAGGCCCAGGATGTAAGCCAACTAGCTAAGTCTTCGCTAACATAGCATATGTAAACATGGCGTGATGCTTCAAGTGGTTGTGTGAATAATTCAGAGGGAGATACTTTAAAGACTTATTGAGGGGGTGCGTTTGAGGCCCCTTGGCTTTACCAATGTCAGCGGGAAAAGGAAATCTAAGTGCAGATTTTCCTGGCTCTATTTTTGTACGGATGACTGGAATAACTTCTGACGTGGTTCTTAGAAAGCTTGCACAGATGGGAATCGAGGATCTAATTTTGGCTACAGTGTCTTTCATGTTATTCCCAACACAAACTGCCAACATGTCGGAATTTTTTTTCCTGTTTATTTTTAGAATCGGCAAAGAATTCATCTGGATAAAAAAAAATATTATTTTGTTATCGTAACATTTTTCTCAAATTTCATTTTTTTTTTTTAAATTTGTATGGCATGGATTGGATTATGAGAGTCCTTGGGCAAATCTCTGGCCTTGGACCCCAAAAAGTTTTCAAACCCCTCTTTAATGCTGCTGACAAACTTCCAACACAAGTCACACAGATTTCCTCGCGGTTACATCCTTCACTATGGTAACAGAGCTCCGGTTGCCACGGTGATGAGCGCGGTGGGATGTGGATGAGGAGATGCTCTTTTTGTTCTGCCCGAGGTGCCGTCGTTAGGAAGTAAATCATCCGTGGAATTTGGCCAAACTGCTCAGATTTCTGTTTTTAATTGGGGATTATTTTGATTCTAAATGTATTTTTCATGGGGAAGCCAGTAAAAGTGTAAATGAAAGGGGGGGGAAGCAGGCTATAAATAGCATCTTTTTGTAGGCTAGGATTCCCCGTCGGGTCGGAGCCAAGCTGCGAGCGGCTCACACCAGCTGATTAGCATCGACTCACCCCTGCTGCGCACCCATGTACTCAACACACCTCGTATTTCACGTAAAATACATTTGAGGACAGACATGACCCAACTTTTTAAATGCAGCACCCTGCAACATTCGCATTTGGGAGTTGGCGCACCCCCTCTCCCTGGAGCCCCTTTCTTTTGGGCCCGTGCCCGTCCAATCGTGACATTGGAGTTGGCAGCCCTTGACACGATACTGACAAAAACCTCAGAGCTGTCAGGAGGTTTTCCTGGCAGCGCTCCGGATATCCGTCTCCACCCAGAAAGGAACTGGCAAACCCCGAGCAGAAAAAGTCATTTTCTCTGTTCCCTTATGCAGCATTGATGGAAGTCGTATTGATCCCAGTTGGCTCTTCCCAGTTCCGACGTGAAAATGTTCCAAGTGAAAGTAAAAAAATAAAATTGCAGATAGTGATAAGTTGTTTTTTTATTTTATTTTATTTTGGTCCTCATAACAAAACATATTTTGACCTCCAACAAACTTGCCTTCTCACAATTTCGCCATTGTAGAGCGACGTCACTTCGCAAATGGGATTTTGGAGTTAAAGGGGGCGTTCCCGTCCACACTTCCTGGTTTGAACTCGGAAAAGTCTCACTTCTTACTTTCCCTGAAAGCAGCATTTATAGTTCTATCAAATCGTGTAAGTTTCTTATCATGCTGTAACTTTTCTGATTGAATGTAATCCTGACGTTGACATCACGCGTTCCAAAATGGCCGTTAGTGTAACCATTTTGGCATGTTACAAAATGCATCTGCCACGTTGAGTAAATGGCAAACGCCACATTTGAACAAAGATTGACAGCTGTTGTGGACCAACTTCCACAACAAGAAGAGGCGGGAAAAAAAAGGATCGAGCATGCTCCAGGCTACCAAAACAGGAATCAATGCGTAGCCAATGGACCACTTTATACATGGTGGCTAAATCAGCAGATGCTAACTGTTAGCATACGCAAAATGTGGGGGAAATAATCTGTTTCGTTCATTTGTGCTGCTACCGTTTAATAGATATTACACAGTTGAATTTAATAACTGATAAACACTAAAGAAGACTTTTTACGGTATAAATGACGGCGGCCGCGGCTGATTTAACAACTGCTAACGTGCCTAAATAACACTACTAAGACTTGCGTGAAACTACCAACTTCTATGACACTTTGAGCACACATAAATGGGAAATAAATCCGGATTGAACGAACTTGTAAAGCCTTTGTATGATCAGATTTGAAAGCACTCACCGGCAAGAGAGGGGTAATTCCACATTAGCAGTGCTGCCAAATTGGAAAAAAAAAAAACTCCTGACACTTCATCGACAATCCAAAATGGTCGACCTTGTGCATTTTTTCATGTCCTTTTCATCAAAGTGACTTGGGCAGAAAGTTGACAAATAAACGCTAGTTTTCGAACTCCACGCCATTGTAGCCCATTAACGCTACGCTAATAATTTCCTGCCACAGGTGGGCGTGTTCAGAGAAAGTCATGTGACGTCAGGATCTCTATTGAGTTGTTTTGATTCGGTCCTGCTATCGACCTTTCCCCAAATGCCAGCTATTGGTAGCATCGGTCCGTGTGACGCTAATGTGTGTTGACCACTGTCACAGACCATCGGACCTGCGGGGGTAAATGGACCAAACCTGGCAAGTCAGCATACCAACAGGTGCATCCTGCATCATCTTTAACCTGTTGCCCTTTCAAAACAACAACACGCCGGCTGGAGGAAGCATTTGATCAGGCATAAGAGGAAGAGTGGGACACCATTATGATGAATTCTAACCTCTTGCTGGACTGTACAAGGCCCGATAGTGAGGTTTTTTTTTACCCTTGTATCATCGCAGTGTTCCAGGCCTCCGGATTGTCGGGATGCATCCCATCTCCCTCCCCTTCTCCCAAGGGTCTTCTCATATCTAATGGCCTTGTGATTCCCAGCGAGTTTTTTTTTTTTTTTTTTTTTTTTTTTACCGCAGCACATTCGACACCATCTCGTATTTCCTCCGGGCGGCCGTCACGATTCCATTTTTAGGTTATTGGCTTCCCGGGGATAACAATTCGCCAGGCTGCGTTTGCGCAAGGCGGGACAGAATAAACAACGGCGGATGAAAACAAACTCACATTTTGCCGCTTTGTCAAGGTGCTGCTGAATAATGCAGCGTGTTAGAGGAACAGCTCAATGTGCATTTTGCAATGTGTTGGAGTGAAATTTTGTTATGCTCAACTGGCATGAGTTTGAAGTTGTTCTTTTTTTTTTCTTAATCGGGAAACTTGAGCATGACATTAGTACGATAGTGGTGTCCAAATTCCAGTGCGGGGGCCATTTGTGGCCCGCCATTCATTTTTCAGCGGCCTACGGCGTATATAATACATATATAAATGACATTTGACATGGCCCGAAAGGTTAGTTAGTTAAAAAAAAAAAAAAAAAAAAAAAGAAATACATTTTTTATGAGAATTGCAATTATTCTTCAAAAGAGTTTGGTGACTTTAGTTGATGTTCAATGCAGGGGTGGATCTAGTTTAGTGCAATACAGGGTTGTGGACCACCCCAAAATTTGAACTATTTTTAAGTTGATCAAATTCACCAGAAAATATAAACAATATATAATTTCTTATTTGAATGACTTTTGCATGTTTAATAAATTAAAGTCGAATAAATTCAAAGTGGCCCTTGCATGCTTCCATTTTTTTTTGTATGATGCCGTCAAACAATAAATGTTTGGACACTCATACGATGCATCTACCATGGACCGTGTAATTTAGCTTTAGCCTCCTCCTACGCTTGATCTAGTAGGCTCTTATCTATTATGAAGGAGGATTCATCATCTGTTCACTTGCAAAATCCAGTCCCAATCCATGTCTGAATGAATAAACTTTTCCTCCCATTTTTGTCCCATCTTTCTGATTGATGTAGATCCAAACAAGTACAGTAACTAGTGAAGTATTGTAATGAGATGAGAAAATGTTTTCTATGAGAGTTCTCATCTATCACAGCATGTACTCCTGTCAGGCATTCACTAGCGTACGTCACATGACAGCGAAACATGCACTTCATAAATATGCTGATACTATGAAACAACAACTCCTGAATATTCCACCTGGGGGCAAATTCCATGCAGCATCCAGTCTTAAACTATATTGATCGTCAGCTTTTTGTGCCAAACTTGTCAGGAACTTCAGCTTCTTTTCACATCTCTTCTCTCGTTCTTGTTTAGGAGTTTGCGGCCCTCACCAAGGAGCTCAATGCCTGCCGGGAGCAGCTGCTGGAGAAGGAAGAGGAGATCTCGGAGCTGAAGGCCGAGAGGAACAACACGAGGGTGAGCTCTCGTCTCGCATTCCACGTTTTCAAATGATTCCAGACGATTGAGGTGGCAGTAAAGAGCCCCTCCTCCTTTGTGCAGTTGCTGTTGGAGCATCTGGAATGTCTGGTGTCCCGACACGAGCGCTCACTGCGCATGACAGTGGTCAAGAGGCAGGCGCAGTCTCCCTCGGGGGTCTCCAGCGAGGTGGAAGTCCTCAAGGCTCTCAAGTCCTTGTTTGAACACCACAAAGCCCTCGACGAGAAGGTGCACAAGATGAGTGAGTTGAGTTGAGTTGAGTGACATTATCGACATTATGTTGCTGTTGCAGGTGCGAGAGCGACTGCGAGTGTCGCTGGAGAGGGTGTCTGCCTTGGAGGAGGAGCTTACAGCAGCCAATCAGGAGGTAGGAAACAGTTGATACTGTGAACCCTTGCTACAGCAAAAATTTGCGAGCATTACAATTTAGGTACTAGTTAGGTAAAAAAACAAAACAAAAAACTTTTGCACCACCAAATACCCGAGAGTCGTCTGTCTGTTGAAATTCTGGCTGTCGCTACGCCTGTCAGCCTCGTAGACAGACAGCCCGCTGGATCTCGACTCTGCTTTCAGAATAATAGATACGTCCACACCTCATGATCTCCCGATAGGCGAGAGAGTGCTAAGTGATTTCTAAAATGACAAGGATGATTGTCATTTGGAAAAAAAAGCATGACGGGAAACCTTGGGACTATCAAAGAAGTATGGCGTCCGTGTTGTCGGGACGACGCGGCGGCGGCAATATTTTAATGTCGTCCATTGGTTGATTCATGTCAGGAGCTGGCATGCTTCTTTTGATCACCCAGCTGGATCCATGACAGGAACAATGGCCCAGGCCTAATTACGCCTTCGTTAGATTTAATGAGGAGATGTAGGTGGAGGCTGCAGGCTGCATTTTACAGTGTGTCTGGAAAGTATAGTCATTATATTAAAGCCTTATTCCAAAATGGATTCAAATCATTTTTGCCCTCAAAATTCGAAAAAAGTGAACTCAAAATCTTTTTTTTTTTTTTTTTTTTTTAACTTATATTGCATTCCTTTTTATGAAAGTAGAAGGCTCAGTGTACTTCCTGTGAGACATTTAGCCACATTTAGCAGCTGTGGTCTGACTGCATGATGACTGAGGCGTGGTTGGGAATAAGGCTGTAATTGTCTTTTGTTGCTATCAATCGTCGAGCTCCTTGTCGTTGTTCATGTTTGACTTTTAAAGCAAACAGGTGGGTCTGCTCTTCCGTAATTGAGATAAATAAATTGTTTTTAGAATAAAATAGGAATTTTCTTTTTTCTTTTCATATTTATTTATAAGTAAAGCAAAATTAATGTAGAACAAAATAAAAGTAAAAAAAAGAATAGTAACTGAACGGATACAATAAGGACATTCCAGACACTTGTTTTAAATGTGCTGGAGAAAACGGAACATTATTTCATTGTATGTGGCAGGTTGGAGAAGTGAGAAAGTTCTGGGATGAGGTGAGGGTGATCATGGAAAAGGTGGTATCTAAAAAAAAAAAATCCTATGGACCCAACACTTTTTTTTTGGGGTGGAATTGTTTACAGAAAGGCACGACTACAGCAGAACTGAGAGAATCCTTATGAGCATTGGTTTAACAACGGCAAAGAAATATATAGCGTTAGTATGGAAGTCTAATTACAGACCAACCGTCAAACAATGGCTGAACCAGATGTTATCAATACTCCCTCTGGAACGCATATTGTATGTTCTAAAAAACAAGCAACTGACCTTCGAACGCCTGTGGACACCCTTTATTAATTACGTCACAAAGATGGAAGGAAATACATTTTTGTTAATTTTATTTCTTACTTTTGTTTGTCTAAACTGTAACCTGTGATCTAGTTACTAAATTAGTTGAACTGGAGCCAATTGTTGTAAGAGGAGCATGTTTGTTTGTTTGTAGCGGGTTTGATTCCCGGTAGAATTGTATTGAATGTCTTGGAAATGATTCAAATAAAAACTGTTGGAAAAAAAAAGAATAGTTAATCAACCAATTATTAAAAAAAAATAGAAAATGTTGTTCGCAATAAATCAATTAACCTGTCAAAGTTATCAATGAATTTAAAAAAACGTGAGAAAATTAATACAACCAATTTTAGGAAAACTCAGCAAAATTAATAAACAATTTATTACAGGACTTCTTCATTATGTAATTCTATTTTAATTTTAAAAATTATTCTCATTAATTTCTATAATTCCTTGACCAATTATGTCATAAAAATGAAAATGGCTACAATATATGTCAAATTGTTTAACACTACTTTTAATTTTATTTTGCTGAATGAATATATTTTTACTTTTTTTTTTTTTTTCTTTTGCAACAAATATAACCAAACTTGGGTAAGTCTCTTAGTGGGCCAAATGTAGTCCATGATCCATACCTTGTAACACGTGCGCCCCCTGTCTGCAGATCGTCGCCTTACGCGAGCAGAATGCTCACATTCAGAGGAAGGTGGCGTCCGGCGAGGCCGCCGACGACATCCTGGAGGGAGGCGAGGCGCAACAGAAGGTCCACGGCAAGGTGCGCCGCCGCCGCGGCAACGTCAGGGTCTCGCGTGCCGCCGTCCACTCCTGACTGACGTGTTCTTCTTTTCCCACCCCCAGCGTCTGTCCAACGGCTCGCTGGAGTCGGCGCGCGAGGCCAGCCAGGTGGTCGAACTGCAGGACCTGCTGGAGAAGCAGAACTACGAGCTGGCGCAGATGAAGGAGCGCATGTCCTCGCTGTCGTCGCGCGTCTCCGAGGTGGAGCAGGAGCTGGAGACGGCCCGCAAGGACCTCATCAAGTCCGAGGAGATGAACAACAAGTACCAGCGGGACATTAAGGAGGTGACGTGGGCAGCCTGTGGGGGGTCCAATGTCCGACATAATCTGAAATTTTGAATTTAAAAGCACAGTTTTTACGGATCAGGTAAATTTTTATCTGACGGATTTAGTGAAATTTCCCACAAACTAGTAGTAAAGTAACACATTTAGAGGTGTAGTTTTCTGTTTCTTTTTTTTTTACTAGAATAAAGTGCAATTGCACATCCACTACAGTTGGTGGCAGTGTCACGTCACTCCCATTGTCAGAGTGTACAAGGAGTATTAGTTCTTCTGTAGAAATTTACTTCCAACAATAGTCGCGGAGGAGAGTTGGGGGGTTGGGTGCAAAATATTTTTTTATTCCTTGGAGGGGGCAAAACAAAAAAATCATTGAGAAGTACTTCTTTTCAATCCAGAGGTACTGTTTCCTTCATTTTTGAACAAATTGACTAATTTTGGTCCAATTCTAAACCTTTATTTAGCATTTAGAGGTGCATATTTTCCTAAAAATTCTGGTTCTGGATGTTTTTTCAGAAAATCAAAAATTTTCCCCAAATTTGGTCACATTTTCCGTGGATTTCTTTCTTAAATGTTTTGATTGAATTTAATGATGCATTTTTTTTTTCGACAAAGAGGGGCATTTTCCAATGATTGTGGTCAATTTAGCTTTCAGAGTTTAGAGGTGCATGTCTCACAAATAGTTATTCAATTTTGGCTTTTGACTTGGTTTTGCCTAAAATCCCCACTAAATTTTGGTGGCTTTTACAATATAAAGGGATTATTTCTTAAAAACTGTAATTGAATTTAGGGGCTGCATTTATTCTTTTTCCTCTCTCTTTTTTTTTTTCCTCTTAAAAGCCAACACCTTGAGATCTTGTTGTTCAAAAGTCCGATTTGTTGTTTGCATACAGGCCATGTGCCAGAAGGAGGACATGGAGGAGCGCATCGTGACGCTGGAGAAGCGTTACCTGAGCGCCCAGCGCGAGTCCACATCTGTGCACGACATCAACGACAAGCTGGAGAACGAGCTGGCCAACAAGGAGGCCTTCCTCAGGCAGGTGAGTCCGGGCCGGTCCGGTCTCTCCTCGTCACCTGCGGCCGTTTTGATGTTCCGGCTACAAAGCGCCTTCCTCTTGTTTTTGTCATCCCAGATGGAGGAGAAGAACCGGCAGCTGCAAGAGAGGCTGGAGCTGGCCGAGCAGAAGCTGCAGCAGACCATGCGCAAGGCCGAGACTCTCCCCGAGGTGGAGGCCGAGCTGGCCCAGAGGATCGCCGCACTCACCAAGGTCACGCCTAAAACTGCTCGTACTGCTGTACAGAAATTTTGAAACATTTGAAACACTCCCTTAAGTTCAGGAAGAAAGTGTCATGCATTTTCAGGGTGCATTTTTTTTTCCCCCAAAAAAACTTTTTGGCCCACTTTAAAATTTACAGGTTATTCATTCAGAAAATTTTTGTAAATTAAAAATGTGTAGCCTTTTTCAATTATTTTTGGCGAAACTTATTTAATCTACAAAAAAGGTCAAATGTGGAATTTTGATCTGCATTTCATTGTGAAATTTGGATTAAAATGAAACATTGTGGAATATTATTTTCTGAAGATATTTGGCTGAATTTGACATATATTTATTTTTCTTGAAGTTACATCAAATTCAGAATTTCAATGTGCTTTTTTTATTTTTCAAGCATTTTTATTTTTTAATTTTTTATTTTTTTTGGCTTAAGGATCAAAAATATTTAGGTGCATTTCTCCAAGATATTTGTCGAATTTATAATTTCGGACAGAACTTTTTTTTTTCCTGAAAATTTTGGATGGATTAGGATATACTGGAAGGGTACTTTCTTTTTTCCTGAAAAAGTACAACAAATCCAGAATATATAAATGCAGAGTATTTTTTTTTCTTTTAATTACAGATTAAAAATGTGTACTATTTTTTTCCGCAAAATTTTGGTTGAATTTAGAGTCTACTGGCACAATGCAGAGATGCATTTTTGGTCAAATTGCAGATTTAAAAGTGCAGTTTTCCTGGAAAATTTTCTCAAATGTAAAATCTTAAAATGCAGCTTTCTAAAAAAAAATTAGTTTTTATTTTATTTTTTTTTTTGTCAAATTAAAGATTTTACAGTACTTTTTTTTTTTTTTTTTTTTAAGCATTTTTTTCTCACTTTGCAAATTACAACGTTAGAGGTACATCTTTCCTGGAAATATTGTGTGAAATGAGAGAATTGATGATGTTCCTTTTTCCTAAAAATGTCTTTCAAATTGGAGATTTCGAGGTACATTTTTCCTGAAGGAAAATTTCGTGCAAATTACAGATTTGAAATTGAGCTACATTTTGTGTTTTAGGCGGAAGAACGTCACGGAAACATCGAGGAGCGTATGCGCCACTTGGAATGTCAGCTGGAGGAGAAGAACCAGGAGCTGTTACGGGTAAGGATGAGGATGAGCTCACCAAGAGGAAGCGACTCTCCCAAATGTTCTTCTTCATCTTTTTCGTCTCCTTCTCCCGCAGGCTCGCCAGCGGGAGAAGATGAACGAGGAGCACAATAGACGTCTCTCAGACACGGTGGACCGCCTCCTCACCGAGTCCAACGAGCGCCTGCAGCTGCACCTCAAGGAACGCATGGCGGCTCTGGAAGAGAAGGTTCTTACTGACCGCACTCTCACATCTCTCCTCATCGTCTCCTCATCTCATGATTTTTTTGTTTTGTTTGTTTGTGCCTCCAGAATTTACTCATCCAGGACTCGGAAGGTTACAGGAAGCAGTACGAGGAGTCCATACACGAGAAGGTGAGATTCATGAAGTTGGGAATCTGACTGGAAATTTTGATTTTGATTCTTTCTTTTTTTTTTTTTTTTTTTTTGTTTGCAGACGCATTTGGCCGAGGAGATGGAAAAGCTGCGGTCGGAACTGGACCAGTTCAGATTGAGGGCGGGATCCCTCACAGAGCCCACCCTGTCACGGTAAGGCTGCTTTTTTTTCTGTCTATTATTCTATTGCACAATGTCAAGTGGCCTGGTGGTGACCCAAACTCTTGACCAGGTCTCACCTGGACACTTCGGGCGAGCTTCGATTCTCCCTGGGCTCCCTGGCCGAGACCCAGTCGGACCACTATCGCTCAGCCAAGGTCATACGGAGGCCCAGGCGAGGTCGAGTGGGCCTGCGGGAAACCAAGGTGAGGAGAAGAATTTTGCTGTATCAAGTCCTAAACACATTGATGAAGTCAGTGGTCTGAATTCATATTGCACGTATTCGTCCGACCACTTTCTTTTTTGTTTTTGCTCAACATAGTATGAAAGCATTATTTTGTCAGGCCAAGTCTCTGGGCGAGCAAGAATGGCGCTCGCAGCAGCTGGGCGTGGTGGGCGGCGGCCACCATTTTGAGAGCGACACGGAGATGTCCGACATGGACGACGACGACCGGGAGACGCTCTTCAGCTCCATGGACCTCCTCTCGCCCGGCGGGCACTCCGACGCGCAAACCTTGGCCATGATGCTTCAGGAGCAGCTAGACGCCATCAACAAGGAGATCCGGTACCGGCTTTGTTTGTTGGCTTTGTTTTGGAGAGGAATAGAAAAGTAGTCCTACTTTGGATTGCTTCAAAACTAAATCTGCGATAGATTGGTGGTAGCTCATGGGCTCCCCCTGCAGGCTGATCCAGGAAGAGAAGGAGTCGACAGAGCTGCGTGCCGAGGAGATCGAGAGCCGCGTGGCCAGCGTCAGCCTGGAGGGTCTCAACCTGGCCCGAATGCATCACCACCATCACCACGGGGCCTCCATCACCGCTTCGGCCACCGCCTCCTCCCTGGCGTCCTCCTCGCCGCCCAGCGGGCACTCCACGCCCAAGCTGGACCCCCGCAGCCCCGCCCGGGACATGGAACGCATGGGGGTCATGACGCTGGTATGGGTCGACTTGACTTAGCGTGGAAAAACGACAACATTGTCTCCAAGACAACCAGACCAAAAGAATTTAAAATGACGATGGCAACAGCCGCATTCCAAGAGCTTTTTTCAAAGGTCTAATATGGAGAGCCAAAACTACCAAAATGAAAAATGAATAAATGAATGAATAAAAGTTAAAATAAAAATAAAAATATATTTTGAAAATTGAATACAAAAAATGTATAAATAGAAATAAAAACATCCATCCATCCATCCATCCATTTTCTTGACCGCTTATTCCTCACAAGGGTCGCGGGGGCTGCTGGCGCCTATCTCAGCTGGCTCTGGGCAGTAGGCGGGGGACACCCTGGACTGGTTGCCAACCAATCGCAGGGCACACAGAGACGAACAACCATCCACACTCACAAGCACACCTAGGGACAATTCGGAGTGCCCAATTAACCTGCCATGCATGTCTTTGAAATGTGGGAGGAGACCGGAGTACCCGGAGAAGACCCACGCGGGCACGGGGAGAACATGCAAACTCCACCCAGGAAGGTCCGAGCCTGGACTCGAACCGGAGACCTCAGAACTGGGAAGCGGACGTGCTAACCACTCGACTACCGTGCCGCCGAAATAAAAACATATATATATATATATATATATATATATATATATATATATTCATAAATAAATAAATATACACAAAAAACGAGATTCTAAAAATAAATGTAAAAAAATGTGGTAATAAATACAAAAATCAATATATAAATAGAATTTAATATAAATCAAAAACGCTCTGCTCTCACATTCATTTATTTATATAGAACAGACGCTCTGTCAGGACAAAATGTTATTCAAATGAGGGGGCGGTATTTTTTTTATAATTTTTTTTTAATTTTTGCATTTAAATTATTTGGTATTTTTATGTATTTATGATTAAAAACTATATATGTTGTTTTTATTTCCTTTTATATTTATTGTTTGTATTTAATTTTTGTATTAAATGTTTTTTATATCCGTTATTTACATTTATTTATTTATTTTATTTTTGTTTTTTATTTTGGCAGTTTTGGTCCTCCATAGTCATAGAGCCATGAGTGATGCCTTAAATAAAACTAAGTAGTTTCATAGGCGGAAATGAGGTAATTTTTAACAAATCAGGCTGTCTGTTTTTATTTTATTTAAGACTTTCAATCTTGATGTAACATAATGGTGCTTGGCTTCAACAGTTAGGAAGAGGCAGAGTTTTACAACATTCCTCAGACAGACAGCTATGGTTTCATATTTGCACGAGATGAGCCGGCTTATATAAACAAGGCAATTAGAGAGGGTGAAAAATTTCTCTTCGGGCTACTTTAATGGAAGACACCAGGGAATTGTTTTAATGTGAAGATTTTCACAAAAAGATTGTATTTTTCTGAGCCTAAGGGTGCACTTGTTTGCTCAGTGTCTACTTTAAATATTCGTATGAGATGCCGTCTTGTGCTGCTGACGCCAGCACTTATGAATATTTGAGGCTGCTGTTGTAAAGTTGAAACGGTGGCAGCTTTTCAGGCATTTTTATTGACCCGCTCAGCGACTTCTTTCCCTTCCGATTCGATGCGCTCGCGTCAATCTCGCGCCGTCTCGTGATAACATGTTTCTGTACGTGCCTTGCCTGATGGATTTTTGTCTCCCGACAGCCCAGCGATTTACGGAAGCACAGGAGAAAGGTATACAGAATCGATACTATCAGGTTTGGTCTGGATTGATGTTATGGATTTGACGGATTGACGATGTGTCCATCAGATAGCAGCGGTGGAAGAGGACGGACGTGAGGACAAAGCCACCATCAAATGCGAGACATCGCCGCCTTCCACGCCACGCACCGTCCGCCTGACGCACACCCTCCCGGCGTCCTCGCACAACGACGCCCGAGGGTACTTACTCGATTCTTCTCCGATTGTTGCATCATAGTCGTTAATGCTCCCTGGTTCACGAAATCTCCATGTCACTGCTGTCCTTTTATTTAATCCGAATCAGAATCAGATTTGTCAACAAAAATTACACTTAACTCATTCAAACCCAAAAACGTGTAAACACGTTTTTAATACTTTGTCCTTCACGCCCAAAACCCTATTTACATGTTTTTTCTTCTTTTTTTAATGCAAGAGCTTACAGAGGTCTTTGATGCAGCCTCTGACGTGAAGGGGTGGCTTAGAGCGATGGTAGTTATGGCAAAAAACGGCCAGCAAGTGGCAGCAGAGTATTAGCGATCAGCCATGTTGCAACAAGCTCTTTTGTCAGTGTTTGCACCAGGAATGTAAATATGGATGAAACTTGCCTATATTCTAATGCTTATTGCTGCAAAATGGAAACAGATATAAATATCCGTTTTTTCTTGATGAAAGAAGAGACTCTACTACTCTTTTTATAGTGATAGAATATAATACTCTGTGGGCCTTGCAAAATCAGTCAAAATCCAGTAAAACAGCCGGCATCGAAGGGGGTTGCTTCAGTGAAAATGGCTGCTGGGAGGGAATGAGTTAACAGGCTCAAACCATCTAGTAGACATGAAAAAGCAATGAGCAAACATAAGACCCCAAAATCTCACATCAATCAAGACACATGAATACTCACCTGAAAATTGTTCTTCCTACTGTGACTGATCTCCAGCATGGAAGCAGAAGGCACCCTGAGCAGCGTGGCCAGCAGCCAGGACTCGCTGCACAAGCAGCCCAAGAAGAAAGGCATCAAGTCGTCCATCGGCCGCCTCTTCGGCAAGAAGGAGAAGGGTCGGCTGGCGCACCTGGCGCACAGACACGTCATGGTGGATCCGCAAGGTTGGCGCTCCAGCAAGACCAGACTGTATCAAATAAGAGTAACCCCTTCACCGCCGTTTCTATCTGCAGCCACCATGATGGATGCGGACATGTCGGGCCAGGATGTAGGTCTGAGTAAGCTGGGCACGCAGGCCGAGAAGGACCGCCGCTTGAGAAAGAAGTAAGCTTTTGATTCGGTCAAGAGAATTTATTGATTCGTTAGGTCTGACTGCTCGCAGTTTCACACAATCCCATTAGATGTTCCTTGACTTGAGAATTCAGCCCCTAAATCCCGTTTCACTTAGTGACATGAAATTTGGTAGACGTGTCTATCTTGAGAAGGTCCACATAAAAGTCTCAAGAAGCCATGTCTGAAACGACACAGGAAGTCTGCCATTTTGGTTTGAAGCGGCCATATTAGAGGTCATTTCCATTGATCCTTACTCCCAGTATTGTTTTGAAAATTCAGCCACCATAGCCAGTTTTACTTTGCAAGTGTGAGGTTTGTTAGGTATGTCTATTATGAGTAGACCCCTCCCAAAAAAAAATCTTAAGAAGCCATTCTTGAATGGAATCAGGAAGTCAGCCACTTGGCTTTGAAGTGATATCCAGTTATACTTGTCCCTAGTATGGTTTTTGAAAATTCAGACCCAGAAGCCAGTTTCTCTTAGCAACATGAAATTTGGTACGCATCTCTATTATGAGTAGACCTACAAAAAAGTCTCAAGAAGCCATGCCTGCTGAGACACAGGAAATGAGCCAGTTTGGTTAAAAGCTGTTTCACCAACTAAGGGTTGCACATCATTAGGTGCAGACCCAATACAAGACAAATGATGCCTTAAGGACAGTAATGATCCATTTTGGCAGTTTCAGCTCTTGTTTTTGGCCTTCATTAGATGAAGCAAGTGTGTACAGTGAATGTCAAAATGTGTTTGTCATGCCTAACGATGAATGCCGTTTGCCTCCCGTTGTAGTCGTCCTGCTCCCTCTTTCCTTCTTCTTCTTCAACTGTTTTCACCGCACGGACTTCCTGTTGGCGGCGCCCGGGACCGAGTGCGCCTGACCCATGCTCACCACCTTTTTGCATCTTCCCCCGCACAATGCATGCATGCCAACCAGCTGCCTGCTGCTGTACAACCCGTTTCAGCATCTTGGTCCATCTCTGTGCTCTTGTAGTGGTTGTTGTTGTATGGAAAGCTGTTGTCGATGTCGGTCATAACCAGCTTAAGGTCTATGTACTAGTGCGCGCCTTGTCTTTCCTAGTAAGACAGTTCAGCGCACTAGTAGACCACAGGGATGGGTTAAGCTGGATATGAAGGATGTGGAATAAATGCTAAAATGTTGTTGTTGGGTCGTTCTGGAGAAATGTAGCAACGGTGTTTGACTTCCTGCCACCGCACGAGACCTAAATCAGATGTTTTTATTTATTTATTTATTTTTTTGTGCCACACGCTCAAAATGTTGACTAACTGGTGTGTACTTTTTTTTTCTCTCTTCTCCTTTTGCCTCTAACAAAGCGGGTAAGTGGCCAGGACGCGTCGCTGACCTCCACCGTCGCACATCCTGTCCTGTCTTCTCTCTCTTTGCCCCTCCCCCTCCGAGAACGCCATTTCTTCCTTTCCCCGCCCCTTCTTCCTTCTTACAGATTCACAGCTGGATCTGGTTTTCACTCCTGGAATGCCGTCCTCTTCAATTTTTGTGTCTTTATTTGTGTGTGGATAGTTTTATTATTTACGATATGATTTTTTTCATAACTGTTTCCTTACTTCCCTTTCCCCAGCTATGTTCAGTCGTCATGCATTATCAGACCCGAGCTGAACATGCAAACATGAGCTGGCCTCATGTGCTGGACGGAAGAAGACCCCAAAGCGCTTGCGTTTGGAAACAGATTTCCATGCTGTGCTGTGTCCATTTGATATGTTTTTGTTATGACCTTCCATAACCAGGGAGGGTTTCACTTAGCAATATGCTGTGACTTTTTTTTTTTTTTTTTCAATTTGAGATTTTGTCTTTGCATGTGGGTGGAGTACGTTGACAAAGACTAAATTGCACAAAATCAAAGATAGAAAAAACATTTTGAAACTTCATCCCCTGCATCCAGTTTCACAAAGCAATGTGAAATCTGGTAGGCATGTGTATCTTGAGTAGACCAAGAAAAAAAAGTCTCAAGTAGCCGTGCCGGAAAAGACACCGGAAATCAGCCATTTTGCTTTTGGGATCATTTCCAAGGATCCTTTGCAACCTGTATTGTTTTGAAAAATTCAGCCCCCAAAGCCAGTATCACATAGCAATGAACAATTTGGTAGACGAGTCTATCATGAGAAAACCCCCCCAAAAAAGTCTCACCGAGCTATGCCTGAAAAGAAATGAGAAGTCTGCCATGTTGCTTCGAAGTGGGCATTTTAAGAATTATTTCTAGAAATCCTTGAAACAAGTATGGGTTTGAAAATTCAGCCCCAAAAGCCATTTGCAAGGGTAGTCAAGATTGAGTAGACCCATTTATCTAAACAAATCAGCCATTTTGGCCAGCCAAAAGATACTAAAAAGCACTTTCTAATCAAAAGTATTGTGATGCGGCCATTACCCCAACAGGAAGTGAGAGTTGAATGACAATCCATTATACCCTGGAGGCGCAATGATGTTCATATATTCTTGGTGAGAGCTGTTTTCTTATTCAAGAGCGTGGGAGTCACCGCTTGGCACTCTTGCACTCAAGTGTAGGAGGAGAGGAAAAAAGACTGCATCAGGCAAAGTGGAGCATCTTGAAGACGAGTTGATGCATTATTTAAAAAAAAAAACAAGAAGTTAACTCGGGGAGGAATTGTGCTTACGCATGCAAAGTCCACTCAGCTCCAGTAGGCTGGAGAGAAATGTGGCCCGGGTAATAAGAAGCCACGGCCATCACGTGGGCGAACATGGATGATAAACACTTGCCCTTTGCTGCTGTGCTTTGGGAAATAAAACCGTCGCCGCAGGAGGCTGGGGTAGGATATTAAGAGTCATGGGGGAGAGAAAATATGCTACGTGCGAATGATGCGTTCATGTGTCTCCTCTGTTCACGTAGACACGAGCTGCTAGAAGAAGCCAGGAGGAAGGGTTTACCTTTTGCACAGTGGGACGGACCCACCGTGGTCGCTTGGCTGGAGGTGAGCAGAAATTTGACACTTTATTGCCTCGAAAGCATGGAGGACCAAAACTGCCAAAATTAATGAGTTAAAGGGATACTTTACTTATTTAGCCACTTTTAGCAGTCAAACATTAATATTTTGCCTATAATAAATTTGATATTTTCATTATTTTTCACGTATAATTAGTACCTTTAAAAACACATTTTGCAACTTGCTGTCGACTGAAAATGACATCACAAGGGCTTAGATAAGCAATCACAGCTTAGCTTGTGAATGTCACATGACCAAACATAGAAAACAGGTGAGCTGCGATCGGTTACCTGAGCCCTTGTGATGACATTTTCACTCAACAGCAAATTGCAAAATGTGTTTTTAAAGGTACTAATTGTACGTGAAAAATAATGAAAGTCTCAAATTAATTGCAGACAAAATATGAACTTTTTATTGCTATAATGGGCTAAATAAGTGAAGTATCCCTTTAATAAATAATTGAATAAAAGTGAAAATAAAAACGGAAATAAAAATATAATTCAAATATTAAATGCAAAAAGTGAATATAAATGGAAATAAAAGCAATTTTATATAGATATATATATATTAAATAAAAAATGAATGAATGAATAAATAAATGTGAAAATAAAAACGGATATAAAAATATAATTAAAACAATACAAAATAAATTAAATGGAAATAAAAACAATTTTATTAAAAAATATATATAAAATTTTCATTTTATTTATATTCATTTTTGTATTTAATTTTTGAATTCAATTTTTTATATCTGATTTTATTTTCACATTTATTTATTTATTCATTCATTTATTTTTAATTTTGGCAGTTTTGGTACCCCATACTAAAGCTCATCAAATTGCATAAAGAAGTCAATCAACTGTGGCCTGTGGTGTTTCTAGCTGTGGTTGGGAATGCCGGCCTGGTACGTGGCAGCGTGTCGCGCCAACGTGAAGAGTGGTGCCATCATGTCGGCGCTGTCCGACACGGAGATCCAGCGCGAGATCGGCATCAGCAACCCCCTTCACAGACTCAAACTGCGGCTGGCCATCCAGGAGATGGTCTCGCTCACCAGCCCGTCGGCGCCCCCTACCTCCAGAACCGTGAGTCTGCAAAAGAAGGAGCCGGATGTTTTGGATTTTTTTTTTTTTTTCGTTTTCATCTTGTGATCTGTGTCGTCACTACAGTGTTCCCCCGCTAAATCGCGGTTCATCGTTAGCACCATGTTTGAAGGTTTAGATTTACCGGTTACCACATTGCTTATATCACGAGCCTGTCTATGCCGTTTTCCCTTTGTATGTTAGCTTTCAGCTACCCACCAGGCTATCCCCCGCGATAAACGGGGGTTCGCTGTAATTAGCTTTAGCGTGCATGCTAACGCGTGTGTGCTGTGTTTTGTCCTGTGACTCCCTCCCCCCCTTCTCCCTTGACGCGGGGCCTGTTGGTGGTCTAGACTGTGATGCTTTAACACTGTTGGCTTACAGTGGTGCTGCTCTTCTTCTTTAACACTGCTTGCGCCTCCTGCTGGACATCTACTACCACCGTACCCCGCCACTGCCGCTCCGTCTCCGCGGCGCCGCCCTTGTAGCCGTCAGGCAATGTTTGGGTGACCCACGAGGAGATGGAGACCATGGCGGCCCCTTCCAAAACGGTCAGTGCCCCCCCCCCTCCGACGCTTTAAGTAATGCTAGCACCCTTTTTCTTGAGCCATGTGAACCCTTGCGTGTGGACTTTGGGATTGTAGCCTTCTAATGACTGATGCATTTTCCATGTGTTTTACTCAGAAATCCCAGTCTGAAGAGGGCAGTTGGGCACAGGTAAGGGAAAAGAAATGCTGTTATTTGTTATTTCGATCGTGCAAGTGCCCCTAAAAGTCTTTGCTGCAGTTTTCAGGCCTTCTTGGATTGTTGCCCACCTGAGGGACACATTTGCTCAGCCACACTCTCACCTTTATTTATTTATTTTTTATTAATATACATTTGTCATTCAGACACTTGCTTACGGCGACATGAACCACGAGTGGATCGGCAACGAGTGGCTGCCCAGTCTCGGACTACCTCAGTACCGCAGCTACTTCATGGAGTGCCTGGTGGACGCGCGCATGCTGGACCACCTCACCAAGAAGGACCTGAGGGTGCATCTCAAAATGGTGGACAGCTTCCACAGGTAACCCATTAAATATGTTGAGACCATATACGCACACGCCCCCTTTTTTTTTTTTTTTTTTTTTTAACTCATTCTAAATGTATTTGATCACAAAAAAAAGACATTTTTAATTTATGTAACTATCCATCCATCCATCCATCCTTCTCCTCGACCGCTTATTCCTCACAAGGGTCGCGGGGGGTGCTGGCGCCTATCTCAGCTGGCTCTGGGCAGTAGGCGGAGGACACCCTGGACTGGCTGCCAGCCAATCACAGTTTATGTAACTAACGTCCCCCAAAAAGGTTCATAGTTGCCTATAGATGCCAATAGATGGCAGCAAAGCACTACATGAAGCGCCTCAACACACATCAACAAGTTCCTTGAAACTAGGATGCAGCAATATGGTGCCAAAGCACTACTTTTATATTAGACATAGCTATGGCCTGAGCTAAAAAAAAAAAAAAAGCCGTGATGGCATGCGAGAACAATGTATAAGTATACACTTTTAAAAACATTTGTGTCAAAAATAACCCAATTATGGGTAAAATACTCGACATGGGTCAATTTGATCCAGTTTTGAGTCAAAACTGTGTCATATTGTATCAAACATCCCAGAAAATTGGGTCAGATTGTGTACTTGAGTCAGTGTGACCCACCTTGGCTCAAAAAGTGTGTGATTTTTCTATAAAACAACCCAGGAAGTTAGGTCAAATCCTCTGCTTGGGTTATTTTGACTCAATTTGCGGTCAAGTGGGACATTTTGTATTAAGCAACCCATAAAGTTGGGTCAGATCCTCTAATTAGGTCACTTTGAACTGACTTCCTGGGTTGTTTTGCGCCCTCCCAAGAACAAAAAAACAAAAACATAATTTTGTATATAATAACCAATAAAGTAGAGTTTGAAATTCATAACATGCATATGTCCTATTAGTTATGTTTTGCTACTTTGTGTGACTGCAGAACAAGTTTACAATACGGCATCATGTGTCTGAAGAAGCTCAACTACGACAGGAAGGAGCTGGAACGGCGGCGCGAGACAAGTCAGCACGAAATGAGAGGTGACAGAAACGCGCTACAAACAAAGCCCTCCCAAATTATTATTTTTTAACAATTGTTGCATTTTGTCCTTCAGATGTGCTAGTGTGGACCAACGAGCGGGTGGTACGCTGGGTGCAGAGTATCGGCCTGCGAGACTACGCCGGCATCCTGCACGAGAGCGGCGTGCACGGAGCGCTGGTCGCCCTGGACGACAACTTTGACTACAGCAGCCTGGCACTGCTCCTCCAGATCCCCAACCAAAACACTCAGGTAAACACACACGCACGCACAGCTTTTCCCATTCCAAAGCAATTTGGCCCAAAAAGTTGATCAATTATGAATAGGAACAAATACAACAGGCGGGTTCATATTTAGTTTCTCATGTGAACCTTTTATTCTCCCCTAAAAGCACTTTTCACTTGTTGGGAAAACATGAGCGTTAAAATAGAAACCTCAGCTCCCAAGTGTACTTGCGGCTACTCAGTGCCTCCAAGTGGCAGATGATATTCTTGAGGTTGGCTGAATGCCACAGATATTTGTTTCAGTTCACTTGCGTCTTCTACATTTTGAGCCACGTTTGAGTTTTTGGAGATAAAACCAGTGCAAAGTGCAAAAATTAGGAAAAATTCAATGGACTAATGTACACAGAAGATTCTGTCATCTTCGAATGACTTTTGTAAAGATGCATCTGAGCGCCACTTGGTGGCAGGTTAACAATAAACTTCAGTGGACCAAGTGGCAAAGATGGTTGTTTACATTCGATTCCTTCTTCAATATGTGAAGTCATTCTTACATTTTTTAATTAAAATAAGTGCAAACCATAAAACTGTGGAAAGGCTAATGGAATACTGTACACAGGAGAATCATTGGATGCTTCCTAGTGCCTCCTTTTGGCTCGTGATCTAAATTAAAAAAAAAAATAATAATAAAATAAAATCTTAGAGAGCCGAATGGCACAAAAGTTTTGGTTAGGTTCCATTCTTTCTTCTGTATTTAGATTCATATTCAAGATTCTAAAATAACACCTGTGAAAACTGCAAAAAACGTGAAAAAGTCAGTGGACTACTGTTTGTAGTAGAAGCACCACCTAGTGGCAGGTTGTAATATAAATTTGAAATCCATCCATCACTGTAGATAAAAGACACAGATGTTCGTTTTTGTTGTTGTCCTCTGTCTGGAATCCTCTTTCAATTTTATTTTTTAATAAAACCAATGCAAACTTTTTGATAAGGTTGAGATGTGTTTTCTCGAAATAGAAAGTAACGTGTGTTAAAGAATCTCGATTTGAAGGCTTCACATTTGTCAACTGTCACTGTGGCCTCTTGGCCATCCATGTGGATAACTACTCCGATCATCTGATTGTGTCCATCCATGATCAGGCCCGTCAGATTCTGGAGCGCGAGTACAATAATCTGCTGGCGCTGGGCACCGACCGGCGGCTGGACGAGGTGAGAGCCGACGCAGACTCATTTCCACTCTCATTGCCGTCTTATTGTTGCGCAACATCTTAAGAACTGCACCAAAAAAATCGCAGGAACCTTTTTCACATTGGTCAAATCTTTTTAAGCATTCCACATTTTTGCATGTGAACATTTAGCAGATATTTGACGCCGTCTCCTTCCACATTTCTTAGCTGATTCAAACAATTGCAGCCTCAAAATGTTCCGCTCAGTCAAGAACATCTAGGAAACTACAGTATTTATTTGTCATGCTTCTATACTCCAAAAAGTGTTGGATAATAAATATAATAACCCAAATTGTGTCAAAATGGGACTGATTCAAGTTTTTGAGTTAAGCAATTTATCCAAAATTCAAATGGGTTATTCATCCATCCATCCATTTTCTTGAACACTTATTCCTCACAAGCGTCGCGGGGGGTGCTGGCGCCTATCCCAGCTGGCTCTGGGCAGGAGGCATGGTACACCCTGAACTGGGAGCCAGCCAATCGCAAGGCACACAGAGACGAACAACCATCCACACTCACACGCACACCTAGGGACAATTCGGAGCACCCAATTAACCTGCCATGCATGTCTTTGGAATGTGGGAGGAGACCGGAGTACCCGGAGAAGACCCACGCGGGCACGGGGAGAACATGCAAACTCCACCCAGGAAGGCCGGAGCCTGGACTCGAACCCGAGTCCTCAGAACTGGGAGGCGGACGTGCTAACCACTGCCACCCATGGGTTATTCAATTAAAAAAAACAAAAAAAAAACAACAAACATTGGGTCAGATGAATAACACAAAAAATGGGTTGCTTTCTGGGTTTCATTTGACCCAACTTTTTGGGTTAAATAATTCAAACGGTTGGGTTGGTTAATTTTTGACACAATTCAATTGGGTAATTCAATTAACCCAAAAAACTTTGGTTCAATTAACTCATTCCCTCGTAGCCATTTTTACTGAAGCAATCCCCTTTCTCCCGGCTGTTTTATTGAATTTTGACTGATTTTCAAGGCACACAGAATATTGTGTTCTATTGCTATAAAAAAACATGGAACCTACCAAAAGAAAGATTAGTCTCTTCTTTCATCAGGAAAAAAAAATTATTTCTGTATTTTTCCATTCTGCAGCAATTTGCATTAGAATAGAGGCAAGTTTCATCATTATTCACAAATCTGTTTAAAACAGTGGAGAAAAGAGCTTGTTGCAACATGGCCCTGGTTGATCTCATACTCTGTTGCCACCTGCTGGCCGTTTTTATAATAACTACCATTGCTTCAAGCATTTTCTTCAGTACAGATGCTGCATCAAAGCTTTCTGTATGCTCCAGCATAAAAAAACAACACTAAAAACGTATAAATACGTCTATGGGAGCATGATAATATTTTAAATAGAACGTATTTATACGTTTTTGGTAGCAAATGACTTAATAACCCAACAATTGGGTTGCTTTGTGGGCTATCAATTTCATCAGGTAAATCCCACCCCCTCCCCCTTAGGTTAAATAGCTCAAAAAGTTGGGTGGTTAATTTTTTACCTAATTCATTTGGGTTATTCAATTCACCCAAAACATTGGGTCAAATTAAATTTGGGTCAAAAACTTGTCGATCCGTTTGACCAGTTTGGCTTATTTTTGACTGAACTCTTTTTCGAGTGTAAAATTTCCCAAATTTCCCATTGTGTAATGAATACATCAATGCAGACGATATATGACATACTTTCCTTGCACATTTGTGGGCAGTGTGACGACAAAGACTTCCGAGGCCCGTCGTGGAGGCGGCAGTTCCCGCCGCGGGACGTGCACGGCATCAGCATGATGCCCGGCTCGGCCGAGACGCTGCCGGCCGGCTTCCGTCTCACCGCCACGTCGGGCCACTCGCGGAGGCTCCCGCCTGACGGTAAGCCGGCGTCCCCGCCCCCGCCGTCTTGCCTCACATGCAAGCCAAACCTGTCTTTCCTGTTCTCGCTCGGCAGTCCTTTACGAGGCGCTGGACGACAGCGCCGACGACGTGTATTTGGATTGGTTCTAAGGTCAGATACCCCACCCCTCCCCCCATTGTGCCCCGCCCCCATTGATCAAAGTGGGCCGTGAGTGTCGTGGTCACTGTCCCCTTTTGTCCTCCCAATCACATCAATGGACCAAACAGCCTTTTCCTTTCGGATGGTTTGTGTGTCACGATGACGGCAGTTTGAAAGATGCCACAATTTTGAAGTTGTCATTGTACTGCAAACTGATGAACACAGTGGCGTCTCAAAATACGAATGACTAGTTTGCCCTACAATTAACACTGTAACTTTTGTGGCATTATTGCAGTTGCTGTTTTGTTAACACTCTGCAGATTAAATCTCGAAAAGTGAAGTGTTTTCCAAATAGTCCAGGACTCTTATTAGTTGGACCAGACTAAAGAGGGAAAAAAAGAATCATTTGCCCACCCTGCCCTCAAGTGTTGTCTTTGCTTGTGTGACTTGTTGGCTGGACGCTGATCCTGTCTCTCTGTCGCCCCCTGTTGTCCCTTCCCATAGCGGGAGCCTCGGCAGTTCAGCGACTGGACAGCTCCACGGTGAGAACCTACTCGTGCTGAGGAGAAGGACCTTAAAGTAAACCGCTGTATGTAACACACAGAACGCCGGCCGTCTGCCCGCTGATGCTGCTGCTTCTATTTATTTTTATTTTTGCTTCTCAATATTTTGAATCGGACTTGAAAGGAGGCGAGGCGTGAAAGAAGCCTTTTTTTTTTTTTTTTTTTTTTTTTACCTGGAGGTTTGGCACGTATCTTTGCTACCAAGGCTCGCCTTTATTGCGCGTCCAGCTCAGATGAGTCACGTCCTCATTTTGGGATACACAAAAATACTCAAAACAAACTCCTATTCTGGATTGTGCGTTATTTAGTGCCCTCTAGTGGTGAACTAATAAATGCAATGATTTTGTAAACCCGAACATTCAAAAATAATACAATATATTAAGTACAGTACACAATACTCAATGTCTACAAAAACTACTACTAACTTAACTTTTTTGAGTTGGTGTAACTTTGTATGCTTTTGTGAGTAATTTGTACTATTTTTTTTTTTTATTAAATTGAACTAAGGATAACTTAAAAACATAAATTAGTGGTAACTGGTAACTTAGAGGGATATTTCACTTATTTAGCCCATTATAGCAATAAAAAGTTAATGTTTTGTCTATAATTAATTTGATACTTTAATTATTTTTCACGTACAATTAATACATTTAAAAACACATTTTGCAACTTGCTGTTGTCTGAAAATGACATCACGTGATCAGGTAATGACCAATCACAGCTCACCTATTGTCTAGGTTTGGTCATGTGACATTCACAAGCTGAGCTGTGATTGGCTACCTGTGCCCTTGTGATTGTGTCATTTTCAGTTGACAGCAAGTTGCAAAATGTGTTTTTAAAGGTACTAATTGTACGTGAAAAATAATGAAAATATCAAATTTATTATAGGCAAAATATTAATGTTTGACTACCAAAAATGGCTAAATAAGTAAAGTATCCCTTTAATAAAATTGAGTTATTTCGTAATTCAAATCTTATTTATATTATTTAAAAAAAAGGTGCTATTTACAAATAAAATTAACTTATATAGTACATACTACTACTACTAAAATAAATCTTTGTAATATAATTAAATATTTATATAATTAGTGATTTTGGTATTATCTAAAAAAAAATGTACATTGATGTGATTGATGTGACTTTTTTTTGCATTTTGTTTAAAATAAAGTATTAATTCATCACTAGAGGGCACTAAATCATACACGCTGTCACTTAAAAGGATGAAAAAAAAATACAATTTTTTTTTAAATAATAGGCTCTGATTGGCCTATTTATTTTGTCCTCACTGTTCACATGCATCAGCAACCATTTCCATTTGTATAAAGTACTCAAAATATCTGACAATAAGATGCAACGGATGTTTATTATCATTTTCACGACTTTTTTTGCAATTGCACATAGGGACCAGAGAAAACAGCTGCAGTGGCCCCTAAAATAAAAATGATTTTATTCTTTTATTTTTCATAGGCCCAATTCTGAACAGAGCCGCCAGACGGGCCCGGGTTCCTGTGTGGGGAGGGGGCGAGGCTGGGGGACGTCGGGGGGGCTCCGCCATTGGGATAACCTCGCACTGCCAAGAAGCCCCTCTTCTCTCCGCCTCACGCTAAAGCCCCCCGCCCGCCCCAGACCACTTCATGTAAATCTCCCCCCTCCCCTCCCCTCCCCATCCTGCCAGCCCTCAAATGTGGATGCCAGCCAGCCGCCACCTCCGGTGCTAAACTCTCCCGCAGCAGGCTGGTCGCCATTTCCCTAAAAGCGTACTGTGTATTTAAAGTAGGTTATGTAAATTCATATAAATATGACATTTTTTAAAAATATATATGTGTAAAGAAAAAAAGATTATTGAGCAAATAAGAAGTTAGTGGACCATAGATGAATAATATATGCTGCTCTCGGATCCTAGCAAACTTTCTAATTTTTGTTTTGGATTTTTATTTTGGGGGAGACAACCTCCATGTAAAAGGACACCGTCACCGCCCTCTTGTGGCTGGAGGACTAACAAGCACACGAGTGGAGAACAACCCCAAGTGACTTAGAGGGAAAATGGCCTCAGCTCATCCTGTGTGCACATGTATGTGTCCTTGCGTGTGTGTGTTTAAAAAAAAACAAAAAAAAAACAAACAAAAAAAACGCTTGGTGTGACTTGACATTTGCCGTCTTTGGAGCAAAGCCTAACTTCTGATGGACACAAATGTTTGTTTGTTTTTTCATTTTAAGTCTTTCAATTTGCACGAACGCGGACATCATCATGGTTCCATTTTGTGTGAATACGTTTTGATTTATTTATGACTTCTTGTACGTACGTACGTCGATGGAAAACCTAAAGTGGTGAGCAAAAAAAGAAATTAAAATGGAAAAACTACTGTTAGTGGACGGAGTGTCATTTAAAAAAAAAAAAAAATGATGTAAAAAGTGTAAACCATTTTAGTTTGCTTATTTTATAGTTTCGAACTTTGTTTTTATTTGAAATTGCTTAATTTTTTACTTTTCTATTATTGCAACTTGTTCATTTTTTATTTGCTACATTTTTATTTTATTTACAAATTTTTTTGAACTTGCCGGTAAGTTTGATTTATTTAAACTAGCTTAATATTTTTTTTTGTTATGATTTAATTTTTATTTAAACCTGCTACATTTTTTTAAACTATTTTTGTTTTTACATTTTAACCTGCTTCATTTTTTATTTCACATTTTATTTTAAGCTTCATTTAGTTTAACTTTTTCATTTTAAGCTTTATATGATTATGAGAACTTCATTTTTTTAAATTGCATGCTAGCATGCAATAGACTACTTTCTCATTCTAATGAGAAACCATACTTTTTATTACATTTGAACCTTTTTTTCCGTAGCATCTAATTTTTCCAGTTGTGCAATCCTTTTCAGATGTTGTTCTTCAAATGTGTTTTGAAGAGGATTGCACCTCCCACAGAACTCAACTGAACATCTTTTCCATTTGCGAAAGTGACTAGTTGTCTGCGGTGAGTTCAGGCGGCGTGCGATCTCAGAGCTTTCTCAATTTCCTTGAACACTTCAGGGTCCTCGATGGTGGGCGTGATCTGCGCAGAAAAGTTGCATGGTTGTCATGGAAACCTTCCTGCTGCGTTCAATGACCCAATAGTCCAAAACGAGAATAATGATGTACCTTGTACGGTTTCCCGTTGACCAGATTTCCCAACGAGGAGCGAGGGATCTTTCCGGAACGTGTCTTGGGAAGCCCGCGGACAAAGAGAACATTCCGGAACGCGGCCACGGGTCCCACCGTGTCCCGTACCAGCTTCACCATCTCGTTCGCGACCTCCTTTTGGCACTGCTCCACTCCTGGCGACACAAATGAGAGGCAATCAAATGTGATGGCTTGTTTTGGTGGGTTTCTTTAGTTTTGTGCGTCCCTTACCGTTTTTGAGCACGCACAAGGCGAGGGGTACGTGGCCCTTCAGAGGGTCCTCCAAACCCACCACGGCACAGTCGGCAACAGCCGGGTGCTGCAAAACTGACTGGGAAAAAAAAACAAAAAAAAACATAAATACATACGTATACATTGACATCCATTTGGTTTACAGGGCAAATCTGCCACATCCAAAATGGCGGCCACAGTAACGTGTGACAGCATTTAGTGCAAGTTTCTAAGAAAATGCTCCAACCTCCTCCAAAGCTCCTGCTGACAGCCTGTGTCCGGCCACGTTGATGACATCATCAGAGCGCGACATGATGTACAGGAAGCCCTCTTCGTCAACGAAGCCGGCGTCCATGGTGTCGTAGTAGCCCTGACGAGTACAGGAGTAATGGATGAGCGTTTCGATTACAAGTCTTGCTGCTGTTGTCCACCAGAGGGCGCCCTGACACCGCTCCATCCACAAACCCACCGGGAATTTGGTGAAGTAGATCTGCTTGAAAAGGTCCAAGTTCTGCCACAGAGATGATGCGGCGCCGGGCGGCAAAGGTAATCTACATGTAGTGCACAAGTAATAGAGTACACATCGGTTACTCCGATTGTGGCCTGAATGTTGACTCAAATGTCCTACGTCCTTTTCTCATTTATCCATCCTGTCTTTCTGTCCTTACTTCAATTTTGTCTACTGCTGTCTTTCCAGCCTTCTCTGTTGTCTTTTTTTCTTTTCCTTTACTTCAGTTGTGTCTTTACATTCTTTCCTGCTTTCTGCATTTCCCTTCCTTCAGTGCCGTATTCATATCTTTTTACCTTCCTTCAATCCTCTGTGTTGTCTTTTGTCCTGTCTTTATGTCCTTCCCCACTGTCTTGTTTGGTCTTCTTTAAATCAAGTTGTTAGAACCTTCCTAATATATCTTTTGACTTCCTTCAGTCCTGATTTTGTCCTTCTCTTACCTCATTCCTTGCCTGTTCTTTCCTTCCATTTCTCTTTAACTGACTCTGTCCCTTCTTCTAATTTACTTCTCTCCGACTTTCTATCCTTCAATGCTGTCTTTACATCCGTCGCTTCCCTTTTATCTGTACCTCTTGCATTCGTTCCTTCACTTTCACCCCTTCCATCTTATCTTGGCCTTGTCTTCCCTTCCTTCTACAAACTCATCTCCGTGCACATCAAAAAGTTCTTTTTTGCCCCCCTCTTTTCTCGTCAAAGTGCTAACAAAACATCCGGGTTTGATTCATGAAGCCATTCTTGTCCTCGTAACGGATTTAATTGCATCTGCAGCTGTTCTCCTTCTTTAAATATCGCCTTTAAAAAAACAAAAAAAAAGTTTCTTGGCAGTGGTTGCACGCAGGGGATTTACATGGCGATAACAGACAGGAAGCAGGTCTGATGATGATGGTGGTGGTGACGCTTACCTCACCACAATGTTTCCCAGAGTTCCCGGCTTCACCCGTCGCATGTGGTCATCGATCACCGTCACTGCAAAAGTGAAGACATTTCTTTATTCTTTCCTTTAAAAAAATAAATAAATAAATAGCATTTTTAAGGGGGCGGGGTTTGAACGCTACCGTCATAGCCTGGCACGGGTTTGCCGGCCTGGCCTGCGGGGGGCGTCAGTGAGTTGCCCAGGCCAATGCACGTGGAGGTGATGGGAGAGCCCGTCTCTGAAACATTAAAAAAAAAAAAAAGTTTACATCCTTCCTACTGGTCTCATTTTGCCTTCATATGTGTCTTCATGTCCATTCCTGTCGTTTCTTTTGACTTCTTTCATCATTCCATCATGTTCTGTGTAATTCCTTTCCTGTCCTTCAATCACTTCTTACAGTCCTTGCTTCTATTTGCTTGTTTTCTTCCTTTTCCCCCTTCCTTATCATTGTCTTTTCCTACTGTCTCATTTTCCTTCAATTGTGGCTTTAAGTCCTTCCCTGTTGTCTCCACCCACCCCCTTCCATTATTTTTTCAGTTTGTCCCCACTCTTTCCTTCCTTTGTGCCGCCACTTATTTTCATCTATAATTCCTTTCCTGGAGTCACTTCCTTCAATTCCTCAGTCTTCCTTCAGAATTTCTTGTTCTTTCCTTCCTTCCACCGTGTCTTTAAGTCCTTTCTGCCCTTTTTACTTTTTGTTCTTCTTTATTGTCTCTTTCTTCCTTACTTCAAATCCCATCCTTCCTTCCTCATTCCTTCTTTTATTCCACCACTTTCTTTCCTTCAATTGTGTCTTTAAGTCCTTCCCTGTTGTCTCTTTTGCTCATCAAGTTGAGTTTCCTTCTGTCAGTCCTTCTTTCAAATTGCTTTTTTTTTGCCTCGTTCCTTGCATTATTCGCCATTCCCAATGTCTTTGTCCTTCTGTAATGCCTCATTTCTCTTCCTTCAATTGTGGCTTTAACATGATCTCTTTCCCTTTTTTCAATTCTTCCTCTTGCGTTTACTGCACCACTTTCTTTCGTATTTTGTCTTTCCGTGCTGTCTTGTTTTCTTCCTTCAATTCAGTCCTTTTGTTCTCATTTATCCTTCTTCTTTCCTTCCTTTATTCCACCACTTGCCTTCATTCAGTCCTGCCTTCCACATTTCTTTAGTTTTCTTCCATTTGTCTCCTGCCTTCCTTCCTTCCTCACGCATTGTGTTCATTTTCTTTTTTTGGCGTGTGTGTTCCAGGGGGGCGTGCGTGTGGCGGTGTGACAGAAGGTGAGTGCACTCGCACCGCAATTAACATTTACCAGCGCGGGTGGGTGCGTGGTCGAACGTTTTTTTAATGAAGGGCCCGATTATTATTTTGGCGACACAATGAAGATCGTGATCCGCACACCGTTTGCTCATCAAAGCTCTTCGAACAGCTGGAAAGTGCACATTTGTTGCCCGGCAACACCGATGACATCAGCGGCCACCCCCCGCCTCCAAAAATAGCGCACGGATTAATATCAGCCTTCAAAATGGCAGAGCAGCAAGTGGGAGAAGCACTTGTGGCAAAATGATGACATCCAGATAACAGTGATCCCTTTTGATTGATTGATTGGGAATTTGAGGGAGCGACTCACAATATTAGAGACTGGGCATCAAAAGCAAGCCTTGTTATGTTCTAAGACAGGAAGGTGAGAGTGCAGCTGGTGGAAAGGCACGCCGCCGTCTGATTGGGGTGGCTGCACATGCAAATAACGAAGCGGCACCGGAGGAAGCCGTGTAGCACGCCCGAAAAAAAACAAAAAAAACAATCAAGTGAGGCCAGCCAGCCAAAGTGGGGATTGAATGTCACTTTACAACACGGCAATTTCAAAGAAACAACCTCAGCCGTCCTCAGTCTAAGTTCCTGGAACCAAAGATTGTAAGTCATTCATTTAAGAGAAGGAAATGTGCAATACAAAAATAAAAATAAAAAAAATCTGAAGATTTGCATGTTGCTATTTATAATGTAAGTATAGATGTAGACTTACTTGGAATTAGCATTCGAGCAGTGTTGATATTTGGAGGCCAATTCTGATATTTGGCAGAATAAAATTCTGATAACCAATTTAAAATATGTAAAATACCATTTTTTAAGTCCCTTAACGCTTACAAAAATAAAGACATGAATAACAGTCAGAACATTTGATTGTTCTATATTACTTTGTTCTTTAGTATTCACTTAACTACAGAGAGAAAAATCATACATATTTGCTGATTTTTATTTTATTTTTTTTTGGGGGGGGGGGGGGGGCATGGAATGTTTCAAAGTTGTTTTCTTGAATTGTAGTATTTAATGTGCAAAAGAAAATTAAGAGCTAATATCAGCTGCTTGAATCGGTCATGTCCGATTTACAATGCCAGTCCAATTTTCACGAACGACCACTCCAGGGTGTAACAGGGTAATTTTTCATATCACTTTTTTTTTTTCTAGTTAGTTTTTATTCCATTTTGACTTTTTTTATTTTTAAAATTCCGTTAGTTTTAGTTTTGCTTGAGTTATTTGGTTTTTGTTAACTATAATAATCTTGGGGTGTAGCCCGCCTCACCATCAATTAGTACCTTTAAAAACACAATTTGCAACTTGCTGTCGACTGAAAATGACATCACAAGGCCTCAGGTAACCAATCACAGCTCAGCTTGTGAATGTAACATGACCAAACCTCAAAAATAGGTGAGCTGTGATTGGTTACCTAAGTCCTTGTGATGTCATTTTCAGTCGACTGCAAGTTGCAAAATGTGTTTTTAAAGGTACTAATTGTATGTGAAATATAATGAAAGTATCAAATTAATTAGAGACAAAATATGAACTTTTTATTGCTATAATGGGCTTAAATAAGTGAAGTATCCCTTTAATGCTTTCAGACATTACACAAAGTCAAGATTGGCATTTGTCATTATAAAAAAATTGACACCAATATTTATTTGCTTATTTTTTTATTTATTTTTTAACTGAAAATGAATATCGGCTTCAGATATCAGTTATCGGCCTCCTTTACTACTAATAATCAGCATTGGTATCAGCCCTGAAAAAACCATATTGGAGCATATCTCTCGTTTGAATTTTTCTTACCCGTCTGCCACCAGTGATCCAGCACGGGAGCCCCGAAACTCTTCTTGGCCCACTCCAGCGTTTCCACGTCGCAGCGCTCCCCCGCCAAGAAGACGGCGCGTAGCCTGGGACGACAAACCCGTCAATCCCGGCGTCCTGGGTAGGCGGGGCCTTAAGGGCCGACTACCTGGGGAGGGGGTACGCCGCCCCACTTTTGGCGCAGGGGTCCTGCTGGCGGATGGCCCGGACAGCGGTGGGCGCGGTGAACATGGCGGCGGCGCCGTGCTCGGAGAGGACGCGGAAGAAGGCGCCGGCGTCCGGCGTGCCCACGGGCTTGCCCTCGTAGAGGACGCTGCTGTTTCCGTGCAGGAGGGGGGCGTAGCAGATGTACGAGTGGCCCACCACCCAGCCCAGGTCAGACGCCGCCCACCAAACCTGCCACCCGCACGTTAGCCGTCACACCAACACACGCTCAAAATTAGCGGGCGCGTCCACTTACTTCTCCCGGCTGAAGTCCGTAAATGTTGGACATGGTCCACTTCAGCATCACGGCGCACCCGCCGGTGTCCCTCACCACACCCTGGGGGCAAAAAAAAAAAAGCAACATTTTTGCAAATTTGCCTCACATTATTTCCAAAATGTCATTTTATTAGCTAATTAGCACCTCTCAAATATGTCAAATTATCTGCAACTACATGAAAAAATTATTTTTGTCAAGTACATATGTGAAGTGATATATATATATATTTTTTTGTAACATTTTTTAATATTTTTGTTAACATTCACAACAAATCAATCAAAAATACAAGCAAAATAAATATTAAAGCTAGTACATGGAAAATTAGAAAATGAAAAATTACTTGTTTCATTATTGCGAACAAATTACATTAACTGATTAAAAAATATATATACATTTTTTATAATAACTTATTTTATTTACAAGAAATCAAAAACTGACTTAAAATAAATGAACAAATGTTAAATTTCTATGTCAATTCGCACATTTTACTAATACTTTAATTCTATTTGCAAAAAAATCTAATACAGTGGACTCTCGCATCCTCACAGTTGGGCACCCAAAAATGTGAATATTTGCAGATTTATTTATTTTTTTCCCCTCAATATTTTTAAATATTGATTAATATTTGTAGTTTGTTTTTGGTGGCTTTCCCCTTCATTTTCCACTAGTTTTTCATGGATAATACATATAAAATGTTTATCAGTATTTTGGGGGGGTTTAAATCTCCCCCACCAATGCATTTTATTAATAAGTGTCAATTATAATTATGCAGATTTTCACTATTTACAGTGACTAGTGTCCACTGTAACCAGTTATATAATTAATCCACGAACCAATTATTTCACTTAGTATTTAAAAAAAAAAAAGTTTATATATATATATATATATATATATATATATATATATATATTAGGGGTGGGAATCTCTGACATGAGGCCGATTCGATATGTATCTCGATACACAAGTTGCGATTCGATTGAAAAACGATTATCTTTCAGAACAGAACGGTTCGATTAAGTTTGGGAACGATACAATTTTCGATTCGATACGATTAATTTCAATATTCAAAACTGATAGTGACATTTGTTGCTTGTAAACATTCATCTTAAAACACCACACATTTTTACAGTATCTACAAATGTGTAAAAAAAAGAACAACAACAATGTCTTCTATATTTTTATATATTGAATCAATTATTTAAATGGACCGGAACAAAGGGCTGGGCGATATGACTGAAAAATGTATCAGTTTCAATATTTATTAGTTGTTATTGACAGTTATAATTGTTTTTTGTTTTTTAATTCAAAATCAGGATCAGGAAAACAAAAGGCTGATAATTCAATTTGAAATATAAATATTTAACCTTTAAAAAGACACCAACACAATTAAACAGAATATGTCCACATTGTGAAGTATTTCAGAAACATAAATTTAAGACATGACATAAACCTACCGTCCAGCCAAAAGAAATATGAAGCCACCTTATGGAACAATAAATCTATCAAACACATTTTAACAACTTAATATATCCAAAAATATTTACAAAAGTTGCATTTCCCTTTTTATTAACAATTTTTGTTTTTAACAATTTTTGTTTTTCTTTGCCATCACATTCATTTTTGGTTAATGTATGACATCTTTTTTGTTTTTTTAATCTGAGACACGATGATGACCACAGAATCACTACTGTTTATATTTTGTTTTTTGGGCTGTCGTTCATTTTGAGTTTGATGACGTAATCGCGGGCACGTCTCAGTTCTCCTATCTGCTGCTCATGCTAGTTGTGTACATTGACAGGAAGCCACAAACTGAGAAATGAGATACTTGCAGTATGCTTTTAGCTTAGCTGGTGTGTTGGCTGTGGGACATACCTGTGTCGTTTGAATCCATGCATTGGATCGTCACGGGAGTTATTCTTTTTGGCTCGCGCGCAGTACCAACGCCGGCCCGGCACATACAAGTGCACCGAGAGGACTCGATAGCCATGGGAAATACCGAGATGTACGGCACCGGCTTCTGCTAACTGTCTGCATGTTGTCACTCGTTGTGAGCGCGTGCGCCGTGTCGCGAGCACGGCGGTGACGGTAGGCTCCCCACAAGGTGCGTAACGTCTTTGCATTATGTTTACAACATCCGGGGAATGAAGCGTCTCTGAGCGCTACTTTGCTAGCTCTCTGTAAACACGGATGTAGCTTGAATAGTGATGCTACTGAAATGTAAACAAAACAAGTAGAGCACGGTGCAGAACTCTTGCTATTGTTATGAAAACCATCAAGCCTCACTCGCAACCGATTCACAGCAACGCGATATCCGGTCCACAGCTTGACAAGCAATGTATCTAAGGATTCCCGGCGGATTTTGTATCGGTTGACAATCGATCTGCTACCGATACGGCCGTTTAGCTCCCCTTGACGGCCGATGGTTCGGTCGAATCGGTTTTTTGTCCCACCCCTAATATATATATATATATATATATATATATATATATATATATATATCATATTCATTTGAAAAATAACACCAAGAAAAAAAAAAAATCTAAATTCATTTTGGAAAAGTCGTGTATAGGTAAACCCAAGTTTGTTGACCTTCGGCGTTCCGGTGGTGCCGGACGTGTAGAGGATGTAGAGCGGGTGGTTGGAGGGAACGGGGACGCAGTCGTGAGGTTGGGCAGTCGCCATCTCCTCGTCCCAGTCCAGAGACAAGTCCCCGGTCATGGACACTTTCTCCTGTCAAGTCAGAAACAGGACATCAACGTTGCTTTTCCAACTTGAGCTACTTCAACTTCCTGGATCGCAATGACATGAGTCCTCACCATGTTGTCTCTGCAGTAGACAAGTACTTTTGAGGGCCTGTGAGAGCAGAGTTGCAAGGCCTTTTCCAGCAGGGGCACGTAGGCCACCTGGCGGCCCGGCTCGATCCCGAACGAGGCGGTCATGATCATTTTGGGCTGTAAAAACACAAAAAAAATCATCTTGCATTTCAGTTTGATCACCTCACATTGTCCTGTGTAGAAATTTGTTGAGAAAATAAAACACTTTCGAAAGTTTATTTTATTTTTTACAATTAAACATACACAACACCGGATCTACACATGACTTGTCCCATATTTACATGTTAAATATGACGCAAAAACATTTTACTAATAAAGTCCAGGAGGCATCCTGTGTGTTTGTTTGCGTCCTTCACATGTCGTTGACTAAATCAACAAAAAGCAAAAACCTCGTCTCACCTTGGCATGGTCAATGCGCACCGACAGCTCTTTGGAGGCGAAGCCGCCAAAAATGAGGCTGTGCGGCGCACCGATACGGGCGCACGCCAACATGGCATACATGGCCTGGGGCACCATGGGCATATAAATGACCACCAGGTCGCCCTTGCCGACCCCGTTCCTCACCAGGACGCCGGCCAGCCGCGAAACCTGAAGCAAAATACAAATGCTACAAAACGAAGACCGCCGACTACTTGTGGATTGATTCTTAAATTGCGTGCCACCTGGTCCTGGAGTTCCTGGTAGGTGATGATCCGCTTGGTGCTAGTCACCGGGCTGTCGTAGATGATGGCTGCCTGATGGCCGCGGCCACTTTCCACGTGGCGATCCACAGCGTTGTAACACATGTTTAGCTTGCCACCCACAAACCTCGTGGACAAAAAAAAAAATCAAATAAAACATCAAATTATATCTACTATATCATACAAGAGCTGAGTAATAGGGCATTAAAAAAAAATTTTTTAAAAGTGAAAATCCAATATCTCATTCTTTTTTTTTCGCCCTTTGCTTATACATTAGCATTAACTTGCATCAACTTCCATCAAAGTCACTGAATAAATAAATAAATTATATATATATATATAAATTATATATATATATATAAATATATATATATATATATATATATTTATTTATTTTTTACAGATAAAATGAAATAAATTGGGGGGGGGGGGATGCCACTGTTGTCTAAACATGTATGTAAACATCATCATTAATATATCAACATTTTAAATGTTCAACCATTTATTAATGTTAAATGAGCTGTCGAAAACATAGCTTGGATGGTCCGTCCAAGAGTAACGTCACATTCCCTCCAGCTTCTCTCAAATATTTGTTTCGTGAACGTACACACCTCGGGCTCAAAAGTTGATAAATAGACCAGTAGCAGTAACAGATTACTATGAAAGCTAGCAGTTAATATGTAAAACTTATTTTGGGGCGTCAGTGAAATTGCAATTGCGATATTGGCAGAAAGTGAAGCCGTTAATTACAACAATACAGGTGTTGACAGAAACACTAAAAGGTTGCTGATGAACATCTAAGATAAAATTTATGTTTGTAATTATGTTGTCTTGCCTTTTTGCTAGCTTTAGTTTGGAGAAACAAAGACGGTTTATCGGAAACAAAACTGCTACACAAAAAAGGAAAGTTAGCTATCCACTGTAAAATGACTTATTTTAGTGGCATACAGCTGTCTGTGATTGTCACGGGTTACCAAGTTATTAAATAGTTATGAATGTTGGTATTACTGTTTTGCAGTCTTTCGTACTTTAGTCAGCTATTGCTTGTTTGGCCAAACAAACGGCGGCTGTAAGCGAATGTTGTTTTGCTGTTTACTTTTTGTTTTGATTAGTTTGTTGCTGTGGTTTACTTTGTTATTTTTCTACAAACACCGTTGAACGGTTGCGTTTGTTTTACACTTTTCAAACATAACCTTTCTAATGGAAAACAAATAACATTTTAACCATAACATCGCTGTTTTGCAAAAAAAAATCGGTTTTTATACAGCAGGCGTTATTGTCGTGCTGGTGGTGCGTTCAAGTTGCACTTCCAAGCGTCGTCTTTTCTCTTTACTGCCCATAAAAACCTACCAGTTGGGGAACACCGGGTCCTCCACGTGCAATGTTTTGCTCCACGGTTCGAACCAACGTATGTCCTGACCCACTTCGGCCCAAAATTGCTCCGGCCGATCCCGGGCCGCCGCGAAGGCTCGGCCGTACCGTTCCGCTGCTGCCTCGCGTGCATCGTCCGCGCAGCCGCGTAGCAAAGTCGCTGTTTTCCCATAAACCCAAACGCCTCTCAGGCGACTCCCAAGGCTTCTGCTCCTCATGCACACTTGATAGATTTGCGCGTGCATGTTTGTTTCTGCTCCTTCTTCTTCTACTTTTGAAAACTTCTGCACAGTTTTCGCTTCCACACAAACACACGCGCGCACACACGCTTCCGGTAACGTCAGCAGCTACCTGAGTGGAGGGCTGCTCCAGTTTGCATCCTTAGGAATGTGAACTTTGAACTGGATTGATAACCACGCCTCTTTTTTCATATTGCCAACACTTACGCCATGACTTAATAAGATGTATGTAAAGTTTCATATTTTAAACAGATTTAAAGGAGAGCTGCCAACTTGTACTAACATTTTATTTAAAACGTTTATGCAAAATATGTAGAGTAGTTTATTTTAATACTAAAACATTAGCAAATGCTCGTTTCTGACATTATTCATAATTGAGTTACCATTAATAACCAATGATACTTAGCTATTTTTTATTTATTTATTTATTTATTTATTTATTTTACACACTTGGTATACGTTCCCCTCTGTGAGCCGGCACCTTAACGTGGTGGAGGGGTTTGCGTGTCCCAATGATCCTAGGAGCTATGTTGTCTGGGGCTTTATGCCCCTGGCAGGGTCACCCATGGCAAACAGGTCCAGACTAAGCACGGCTCAGAAGACCCTTTATGATGAACGAGATTAATGAAGGCACGTTTCCCTTGCCCGGACGCGGGTCACCGGGGCCCCCCTCTGGAGCCAGGCCTGGAGGCGGGGCTCGCTGGCGAGCGCCTGGTGGCCGGGCCTGCACCCATGGGGCCCGGCCGGGCACAGCCCGAAGAGGATACGTGGGTCCCCCTTCCCACGGGCTCACCACCGGTGGGAGGGGCCAAAGGGGTCGGGTGCAGAGTAGGCTGGGTGGCAGCCAAAGGCGGAGACCTTGGCGGACCGATCCCCGGCTACAGAAGCTGGCTCTCGGGACATGGAATGTCACCTCTCTGGCAGGGAAGGAGCCCGAGCTGGTGTGTGAGGCTGAGAAGTTCCGACTCGACATAGTCGGACTCGCCTCCACACACGGCTTGGGCTCTGATACCAGTCCTCTCGCGAGGGGTTGGACTCTCTTCCACTCTGGAGTCGCCCACGGTGAGAGGCGCAGAGCAGGTGTGGGCATACTTATTGCCCCCCGGCTCGGCGCCTGTACGTTGGGGTTCACCCCGGTAGACGAGAGGGTAGCATCCCTCCGCCTTCGGGTGGGGGGACGGGTCCTGACTGTTGTTTGTGCATATGCACCAAACAGCAGTTCAGAGTACCCACCCTTTTTGGAGTCCTTGGAGGGTGTGCTGGAGAGCGCTCCCCCTGGGGACTCCCTCGTCCTGCTGGGGGACTTCAACGCTCACGTGGGCAATGACAGTGAGACCTGGAGGGTCGTGATTGGGAGGAACGGCCCCCCTGATCGGAACCCGAGCGGCGTTCTGTTATTGGACTTCTGTGCTCGTCACGGTTTGTCCATAACGAACACCATGTTCAAGCATAAGGGTGTCCATATGTGCACTTGGCACCAGGACACCCTAGGCCGCAGTTCAATGATCGACTTTGTAGTCGTGTCATCGGATTTGCGGCCGCATGTTTTGGACACTCGGGTGAAGAGAGGGGCGGAGCTGTCAACTGATCACCACCTGGTGGTGTGTTGGCTCCGATGGTGGGGGAAGATGCCGGTCCGACCTGGCAGACACCAAACGTATTGTAAGGGTTTGCTGGGAACGTCTGGCGGAATCCCCTGTCAGAAAGAGTTTCAATGCCCACCTCCGGCAGAGCTTCTCCCTTGTCTCGGGGGAGGCGGGGGACATTGAGTCCGAATGGGCCATGTTCCGCGCCTCCATTGTTGAGGCGGCCGATCGGAGCTGTGGCCGTAAGGTGGTCGGTGCCTGTCGCGGCGGCAATCCTCGAACCTGCTGGTGGACACCAGCGGTAAGGGATGCCGTCAAGCTGAAGAAGGAGTCCTATCGGGCCTTTTTGGCCTGTGGGACTCCGGAGGCAGCTGACAGGTACCGGATGGCCAAGCGGAACGCGGCTTCGGCGGTTGCTGAGGCAAAAACTCGGACATGGGAGGAGTTTGGTGAGGCCATGGAAAGCGACTTTCGGACGGCTTCGAGGAAATTCTGGTCCACCATCCGGCGTCTCAGGAGAGGAAAGCAGTGCACCATTAACACTGTGTATAGTGGAGATGGGGTGCTGCTGACCTCGACTCGGGATGTCGTGAAGCGGTGGGGGGAATACTTCGAAGACCTCCTCAATTCCACCGACACGTCTTCCTTTGAGGAAGCATAGTCTGGGGACTCTGAGGTGGGCTCTCCTATCTCTGGGGTCGAAGTCACTGAGGTGGTTGGAAAGCTCGGTGGCAGGGCTCCGGGGGTGGATGAGATCCGCCCGGAGTTCCTAAAGACTCTGGATGTTGTGGGGCTGTCGTGGTTGACACGCCTCTACAACATCGCGTGGACATCGGGGACAGTGCCTCTGGATTGGCAGACCGGGGTGGTGGTCCCCCTTTTTAAGAAGGGGGACCGGAGGGTGTGATCCAACTACAGAGGGATCACACTCCTCAGCCTCCCTGGTAAGGTCTATTCGGGGGTGCTGGAGAGGAGGGTCCGTCGGGAGGTCGAATCTCGGATTCAGGAGGAGCAGTGTGGTTTTCGTCCTGGCCGTGGAACAGTGGACCAGCTCAACACCCTCAGCAGGATCCTTGAGGGGGCGTGGGAGTTCGCTCAACCAGTCCACATGTGTTTTGTGGATTTGGAGAAGGCGTTCGACCGTGTCCCTCGGGGAGTCCTGTGGGGGGTGCTTCGGGAGTACGGGGTACCGGGCCCCCTGATACGGGCTGTTCGGTCCCTGTACGACCGTTGCCAGAGTTTGGTCCGCATTGCCGGCAGTAAGTCGGATTCATTTCCGGTGAGGGTTGGACTCCGCCAAGGTTGCCCTTTGTCACCGATTCTGTTCATAACTTTTATGGACAGAATTTCTAGGCGCAGCCGAGGCGTTGAGGGGTTCCGGTTTGGTGGCCTCAGCATTGCATCTCTGCTCTTTGCAGATGATGTGGTGCTGTTGGCTTCATCAGGCCGGGGCCTCCAACTCTCACTGGAGCGGTTCGCAGCCGAGTGTGAAGCGGTTGGGATGAGGATCAGCACCTCCAAATCCGAGGCCATCGTCCTCAGTCGGAAAAGGGTGGAGTGTCGTCTTCGGGTCGGGGATGAGATCCTGCCCCAAGTGGAGGAGTTCAAGTATCTTGGGGTCTTGTTCACGAGTGAGGGTAGGATGGAGCGGGAGATCGACAGGCGGATCGGTGCAGCGTCTGCACTGATGCGGACTCTGTATCGGTCTGTCGTGGTGAAGAAAGAGCTGAGCCAAAAGGCAAAGCTCTCGATTTACCGGTCGATCTACGTTCCGACCCTCACCTATGGTCACGAGCTGTGGGTCGTGACCGAAAGAACGAGATCCCGGATACAAGCGGCCGAAATGAGTTTCCTCCGCAGGGTTTCCGGGCTCTCCCTTAGAGATAGGGTGAGAAGCTCGGTCATCCGGGAGGGACTCAGAGTCGAGCCGCTGCTCCTCTGCGTTGAGAGGAGCCAGCTGAGGTGGCTCGGGCATCTGGTTCGGATGCCTCCTGGACGCCTCCCTAGGGAGGTGTTCCGGGCATGTCCCACCGGTGGGAGGCCCCGGGGACGACCCAGGACACGCTGGAGAGACTATGTCTCTCGGCTGGCCTGGGAACGCCTTGGGATCCCACCGGAGGAGCTGGTTGAAGTGGCTGGGGAGAGGGAAGTCTGGGTTTCCCTCCTGAAGCTGCTGCCCCCGCGACCCGACCCCGGATAAGCGGAAGAAGATGGATGGATGGATGGATGGATGGTGTACGTTCCTCCATCTGGTGCTAAACAATAAAATCACTGCCCAACCACACTTGGGTTGTATTTAACTTTTTGCCACTTAGATTTGGATTTATTCTTTAATAAATGTTTGTTTTTAAACAAGTCATTATTTTAGGTGATACTTGGTGTGAAAACTCAACTCAACTTTATTTATAAAGCGCTTTAAGAACAGGCGTTGCTGTATACAAGGAGTATATTTGCCCAAGTCTATAATTTTTGTCAGCTAAAATGATCAACGCTCACCATTCCAGGCATTAAAAAAAAAAAAAGAAAGAAAAGAAAATCTAATTTGATGGCTCATCCTTGCGGAACAAAGTCAAGCGGCAGACAAATCCCAACCACTGGTATGCCCCCACCCTCACCCACACCCACCACCCACCACCCACCACCCGACTTCTCCCTCTGGCCCCTAAAAGCTGACATCTGCCTGCACAACTGGATGACTATGCCACATATGGTGAAAATGTAATTAATATTCCACATCATGTTACCATTATTGCCATGGAAAACCTGAAACGAGCGAAGCCTGAGGGTGGTTGACCTCCATGCACCACACACCCCCACCACAAGAGGGTGCTAAGATTCACACCCCCACCCCTTTTTGGTTCCTCACTCTTGTTTTTTTTTTTTTTTTTTTCATCCAGGTACCATTGACTGAGGTTTTTTTATTATTATTGCGAGGATAACATGCAAAAAACAAACTACATTTTTAGAGATAAGAGAGCCCTGAGCAACTGTGATGTCATTTTCAGTCGATGGCAAGTGGCAAAATGGCCGTCCCCTTGAAAGTATAAAAACTGGTGGATTTTACTGCTTAATACATATTCCATAAATGTAAAATTAATCAGAATACAATGTATAGACTAGTGGGAGTGTATAGAACAAAATGTTTTGACTTGACTATCCCGTTTAAAAACATTATTGATATTTAAATTGGGTCGTGTGACCAAGCCATTTAGGATTTTTTGGGGGGAGGCGTGCAGAGACAGTACATGCGACGTCAGATGTAAATGTTGCCTAGCAACAAGTGACATCACTATTTATTCATGAATCTGTCACATATACTTAACTACTTTGGGTCAAACGACTTGAAACAATTGAAACTTTTTTTTTTCTTTTTTCTCCACCTTTTTTTTTTTTTTTTAAACTGTAAGGGATGTTTTTGATTGGACAGTTCAGAAAGCCAGTGAGAGGTTTTTGCTGTGTGTAAAAGACGTCAACATGAGGATTAATCCCAAAGAGCTTAAGTTGATCACTGTCAACCTCTCTGGATGAGAGGATGGCGGACGGAAGGATGGATGGACGGATAGATGGATGGATGGGAGGATGGATGGATGGCTGGATTAGGTATGAGTTAAGCTTGTGCACGTGAGTTTGTCGGCCACATGTGATGGAGTCGTGCATGTGGAGTGGAGCAATCGTTCGCATGCTTCTGCTTGTCTGCAGTTTTCAATCAATAATTCACATTGTCACATAACACGCACAAACAATCCCATTTAGTGTCAAGCCACAACTCATTTGAATGGTTTTTCATCTACAAAATGTCTTTAAAGCCCCTTTCTCTATCATTATGATGTCATTAGATTTAAAAAAAAATATATATTTTAAATGCAACTGCATTTTAATGATAATTGTGTTTATGTCTCCATCATATGCCTTTTTAATTTTTAAATGCTTTTTAATGATTTTTTTCCCCATTTTTTTAGAAAGTTGTATATTTTATTCTGGGTTCATGTCATGCTCTACCATTTCATTTTTAATGTATGCATGGTTATGACAGCTTATATTTTTCTATATTTTAAAATAAAAAGTACATAATTTATTGTGGGTTCATTTACTGCTTGTTTCCATTATAATCTTATAATATATCTTATAATATAGTTTAGTGTACCACTCACTCTCACTATGATGTCATCAGATGATAACAGCCCTTTGTGCCCCAAAAAATGTTTTAATTTTAAACCATTCATTGTCAATTGTATTAAAAAAAAAAAAAAAGCCTATATTATGCTCCATTTCCCCTACTTTTAATTTCTGCTTGATTGTGTAATTTTCCCCTCTTAAAAGCATCTCTCTCGCTCTCTCTCTCTCTCTCTCTCTCTCTCTCTCTCTCTCTCTCTCTCTCTCTCTCTCTCTCTCTCCCCCCCTGTTTTTGAGCTGCTGCAGGCTGCATCCATCCAGCGCTCGCTCGCCTCCTCCACTAAACATTTTTAGTCATCCAGTCATGGCGACGGTACTCCAACAGCCGCTCACTCTGGATCGAGGTAAGGAGCATTTGTCCTCCTAAACGCGAGCTGCACTTGTTTACTATAATGTCATTTTAAAAATCGTATTCATAATGATCACGCTCTACGATCTGTTCAAATATTTTTACGCCAACGACGTCGTAATTCCGACGCTCCATCCAAATGTTGCGTTCACGTGCTGGACTTGCACGATGGTACGTTCACGTGTTCTCAGGCGAAAATATGGTGCGGTCGTTGTTGTTATTATTCTAATTATGTAACCTGCCCGGCGATAGCATGCGCGCACACGCATGCTAGCCAGGCGTGCACGTGTGTGTGTTTTTACTTTTATACATGCCGACGTTGTTAAATATTTAATAATTTGTCATTTTGAAGCGCTCCTGTGTTAGATGTGGCTAATCATTTGAAGAGTTATAGTAAGAGCGGCTGTTAATATGACACTGATGACAAAGCATGTTGAATTAATAGCGCTCTAATGGTTATTTTTCTTCGTATTTGCATACATTTTTTTGATAGATTTTACAAGCGCCTCAGAAAGACACTGGCTTAAATATATTTCTACATTGGTGGAAAGGAGATACCAGATTACGCACAGCAATCCCAAAAGCGGGCGTTGACTATAAATACATTTATGATTCCTCCTTCTCATTTTGCAACCCGTCAATCACTTGGAAGAGTCGTTAGGAATGTTTTCATTCATGTTTCGACATGTTGAAGCAGAAAACACTCCTTAGTATTGTTTTATACAGCGGTGTGCGAGCAAATTTCAAACTCATTAGCTCAATATTAATGCACGATTGAACATTTTGACATTATTGGCTATAAACAAACTTTTTTTTTTAAGGGTGTTTGTGTAAAAAATCGTTTGTGTAGCAGAATCAATTCTGGGGGCGGGTACACCGTCGCACTTCCTGTTATTGTTCTGACGGAAATGACTTCCCTGATGATGTCATGGTTCGAGGGGGTCCTCTGGGGTCGTTCCTCTCCCTCCGCCTGCTTTGTGTGCTGCTGGAGGGGGCAGTCCATGTTTTGGGCCTCTCACATCCGGCGCAATGACCCACTTGTACATAATAGCGAGTGGAGTGCAATTACACCGTCATGTTTTCTCCCTGCACGGTCACTAAAGTCTCATGATGCCAAAGGAGAGGAGAGAACGGCGCACTCTGAAGAATCAATTCATCAAGCCTATCTATGCGTAGCTATGAAAATCGGGCCTGGATGCGACTGAATCGAGTTGAAGAATGCGTGTAATGTAAAGCTCAATTCGATTTTAGTCGATTAATATTCCTTCAGCAGCCCACTGAGGTGGCCAACCCGTCGGGTCTGAATTAATTGGGCTGCCATCTGGTGGAGTCCATTCTCGAACAACCTAAGCCCAATTAGCCAAGGAGTTTAGCTAAAAAACACTTTCTACTCCAGCGTTTTTATGCAACAAGCCTGTGAGGTCTGATTTAATTGCACTGCCATCTAATTAATGTAGTTCTCGAATACCTCCAATACAACACAATATCACTGGTAAGTTTGTGTGAACGCAACAGATTCTTGATCAATTATTTGACGAATCAAGCCTATCTAGGCATATTTATAAAAACATTCCTGTTTTTGAAGCTTGTTGAGAAATAATGAAGGGCATATGAAACAGCCAGAAAGAGATGTAAATTTATTATTATTATTTTGTCATGTGTTGGGGTTGGATCCCAGAAGCGCAGACACAAATAAGATTTTAACTCTTTATTCACACAACTTGACTAAACGAAAAACAATGAGAATGCATCGAGAGTCACGAGCTGTGGAGATGCACAGAGGAACAGAGGTAATAATCCGACCAAACACACATTTCTCAGACAGCTTATGTTGACAGTGAATCGATCTCATTTGTTGCAGCTAGACATGCGGGTACCAGTACTGACATGGAATCATCTGATTGGCTGTTGACCCAGTAAAGAGATTAAAGATTCTTGACATCACATAGTTCCTAACATCACATGGCATCACATAGCCTAAAACCAGTTGAAACTAGATGCAGGTTACATCCGTTCAAAACAGGCACTTGTTACATCAGTACAACACAGACACTTGACCTCTCGGTCATGACCCAAACTTAATCCTGGCGTGACCCAGTCATGAGTCAAGACCCAAACATTACCCCTGCATGACCCGAGTCATGACATTTTTTTCTTTATTGTTCTTCCTGCAGCCCATTTAGGCAGAAAATTTGTGGGGCCTAATGTCCATCCATCCATCCATTCTCTTGACCGCTTATTCCTCACAAGGGTCGCACGGGGTGCTGGGGCCTATCTCAGCTGGCTTTGGGCAGTAGTCGGTGTACACCCTGGACTGGTTGCCAGCCAATCACAGGGCACACAGAGACGAACAACCATCCACACTCACAAGCACACCTAATTTGGCGCGCCCACTTAACCTGCCATGCATGTCTTTGGAATGTGGGACGAGACCGGAATACCCGGAGAAGACCCACGCAGGCACAGGGAGAACATGCAAACTCCACACAGGAAGGCCGGAGCCTGGACTCGAACCCGAGTCCTCAGAACTGGGAGGCGGACTTGCTAACCACTTAGCCACCGTGCCACCCGGGCCTGAAGTCATTGCATTAATTCAAGAGTGGACTCACCAAATTCTGAATGATTAATTATACCTATCTGGGTAATAAGTTAAATTATGAATGCTTTTGCTCTTGACTGTTGACTGTTAAATGACTTGAAAAGCTCAACTATAATGAGATCATAATTTGTCCTGTTTCATTTGATTGCTGTTTATGCAGCAGCCGATTTAGACGGAAAACTCGTCGAGTCTGAATAAATCTCTTTTTTTTTCTTCTTTTTTTTGTTTGCCCACCAGATGTCGCCAGGGCCATCGAACTGCTTGAGAAGCTGCAAGAGTCGGGCGACGTTCCAGGTTACAAGCTCCAGTCGCTGAAGAAGGTGCTCCAGAGCGAGTTCTGCACCGCCATCCGCGAGGTGAGGACCCGATTGCGTCCAGGTGAAGCAGCATGCGACGCTCATAACCCTCATACTGCTAACCCCGCGCACGTCTCTCGACGCAGGTGTACCAGTACATGCACGAAACCATCACCGTCAACGGCTGCCCGGAATACCAAGCCAGAGCCACGGCTAAGGTAAGAGCAGGCACCATAATTTCATGGCAGGATATTGCTGATTGCTAATACGCGACATGGACAAAAGTATTGGGACACGCTCCTCTGCATATTGTGCATGACTGTCAAGCAAATGGAGTATGTAATGTCTGATCACCATGTGGCAAATCCTGATCCAGGCTACGGTCGCCGCCTTCGCCGCCAGCGAGGGCCACTCGCACCCTCGGGTGGTGGAGCTTCCCAAGACGGAGGAAGGGCTGGGCTTCAACGTGATGGGCGGCAAGGAGCAGAACTCGCCCATCTACATCTCACGCATCATCCCCGGCGGCGTGGCCGAGCGCCACGGCGGCCTGAAAAGAGGTGACCAGCTGCTGTCCGTCAACGGGGTGGTGAGTACAATCGAGACTTGTTGAGGGACGGATACAAGTATAAGACAGGAAGTCTGCCATTTTGGTTTGGAGCAGCCATTTCATGGTTGTTTCCAGGGATCCTTGCCGCATGGTTCTTCTTTATTGAAAATTCTTCCGCAAATCCAGTTTGACTTAGCAACATGAAATTTGATAGACATGTCTATCATCTGCAAAAAAAAGTCTCAAGAAGCCATGCCTGAAAACACACAGAAAGTCCACCATTTTACTTTGAGGTGGCCATTTTAAAGGCGATTTTCAAGTATCTTGCTTCTCGGATTATGATTGAAAATTCAGCCCATGAAACCAGTTTGATTTAGCAACATGAAATTTGGTAGACATGTTTATCATGAGTAGACCTGCAAAAAAGTCTCAGGGAGCCATGCCTGAAAACGAACAAAAAGTCCACCATTTTGCTTTGAAGTGGCCATTTTAAAGGTGATTTTCAAGTATCTTGCTTCTCGGATTATGATTGAAAATTCAGCCCATGAAACCAGTTTGAATTAGCAACATGAAATTTGGTAGACATGTTTATCATGAGTAGACCTGCAAAAAAGTCTCAAGAAGCCATGCCTCAAAACACACAGAAAGTTCACCATTTTGCTTTGAAGTGGCCATTTTAAAGTCGATTTTTCAAGAATCTTCTTCTCGGATTATTGTCGAAAATTCAGCCCATGAAAACAGTTTGATTTAGCAACATGAAATTTGGTAGACATGTTTATAATGAGTACACCTGCAAAAAAGTCTCAAGGAGCCATGCCTGAAAACGAACAAAAAGTCCACCATTTTGCTTTGAAGTGGCCATTTTGAAGGTGATTTTCAAGTATCTTGCTTCTCGGATTATGATTGAAAATTCAGCCCGTGAAACCAGTTTGAATTAGCAACATGAAATTTGGTAGACATGTTTATACTGTAATGAGTACACCTGCAAAAAAAGTCTCAGGGAGCCATGCCTGAAAACGCACCATTTTGCTTTGAAGTGGCCATTTTAAATTAGATTTTTAAGAATCTGGTTTCTCAGATTTTTATTGAAAATTCAGCTCCCGAACCCAATTTCACTTAGCAATTTGAAATCTGTCAAGCATCTTAGACCCACCACTGCTTCTCAAGGAGCAATGGCCAAAATTCCCTCACAGTGTTTTTAAAAGTCTGAATTTTCTGTTGAAATGTTTGGCTGTTTGCAGAGTGTGGAGGGCGAGCACCACGAGAAGGCGGTGGAGCTGCTGAAGGCGGCCAAGGACAGCGTCAAGCTGGTGGTACGCTACACACCCAAGGTGCTGGAGGAAATGGAGGCGCGCTTCGAGAAGCTGCGCACCGCCCGCCGCCGCCAGCAGCAGCAGCTGCTCATGCAGCAGCAGCAGCAACACAACATGTCCACGCAGCAGAATCACACGTCGTAGGTGAGGCGCTTCATGGCTGTGACAGTGTGGAGAGCTTGACACTATAATAATTTCACTAAAAATCAATGTTGGATAATTAGAGAGTGAGAGTGCAGTCGCGTTGAAGTAGCCATTTTAGCCACTTAGTCTATCATGAGTAGATCCACCAAAATGCTTGGAAAATCTCAGGAAGTCCGCCATTTTGGTTCAAAGCAGCCATTGTTGGATCTTTTTAGTCATATTTCCGTTTTTGCATTGCACGCACTTTGATAACCTGCCATACAACAGACAACTGCTCTCAGCGTGGCTTTGTCATCGTCTTCCAGGTTGTTCCAGAAGAAGAAAAAGTAAAGGCCAATGTGACATTAGGTGGATCTCTTGGAGGTGCCGACCAATTCGAAGTTCTTGGAGTGAGGAGGACTCTCCTGTCAATCCTGGCGTTCCTGAGCCGAAAAACAACGCAAGCGTTTTGTCATAGATTTTGTGCTTGAGGGGAAAAATGAAAGTTTTTTTTTTTTTTGTTTAACCTTTTTGTTTTCTCTTTATTGTCTTTCTTGACACTGGTCCACCTGTTTTTTTCCCATCATGCCTCATCATGGTGCTCGTGTATGAACGTTGTTTTTGAGGCAAAAACTGTTTTCCGTGGTAGCAAAAGACTCGTTTCGTATTCTGTAGCTTTAGCAATAAACATACAGCCGGGAAAGTGTCAATAAAAATAATGATTTGGATTAGGAATTAATTACTTATATATAAATAATTATCTAAACATAGCAGCAAAAAATATATATTTTAATTTTCTCTCTCTCAAATGTGTTTAATTATTAAATCTTTTGTAATAATGTCCTTTCCTTCTCCCTTGTTGTGCAATAATTCTTTATTAGACGAGCAGAATGTCAGCCTCTTACTACCCAAATACACCAGATTTATCTTCAGTTGTCATAGTTAAATTATATTTATGATCAGAGTTTTATTGTTCCCTTTGTGTACATGTTGAAAGATGATTATGGAAGATCTTTACATTGTGCAGATGATGTGGGTGTTGGTATTTTGACAATCATTGCTGGTGAAAATGTGGAATGTTTTTCTTCTGACACAATAATCCAGTGTTCTTTCTTTCTTGTTCAAACACTCCATTTTTGCGTGTGTATGTTTATATTTTCTTTACTTATCATTTTGTCTTGTATCCATCACAAACTGACCAAAAAACATAAGAATATGTACTTTATCCTCACATTTTATAATATTCATGTGTGGTCACTTCATTTAAAGTGCAACACGAGACACACTGCCAGATTTGTACCAGTCATATAATAATAATGGGCTCGCATTGCATTGTTTTCTATCTTGAAATCATTTAAATGAATAAATAACAAAACATTGTTGATATGCAATTGTTATACATACTATATTTGTATGAATAAACCCGTGTGCTTGTGTACAGTGAACACAATGCTCTTATATTCACTTCATTATCCTCACAGTATCTATCTATCTATCTATCTATCTATCTATCTGACTCCGTGCCACAAGGAGGCAGCAAACTAGCATATATACGCTAGCAATGGGTATACCAAGCTAACTTAAGTAGCATGACTGGTGTTGAAATTGGCGTGTCAGGTAATGTCACTTCTTCATCTGCATTGTCCGTTCACACGAAAAGGTTGGCTGATTAACAGTATATAATGTGCATATTAAACAACGGAATATTACTTTTACGCTTATAAAACTAAAAGGTTAGCCAAAAGAGCGGTCGTAGGACTTATCAAACATCCGGGTATTTCTCATTGGTTTTAAATGAGCGAGTCATGTGCTGTTTCAAACATTGTGCCACGATGGGTGGGGGGGAAACGCGTATAACTAAAATTGTAAATGTTTTACGATACAATACGCTAAATTTAGATTGGAATTAGGTAAAGTTTTTTATTTTTTATTTTATGTGCTGATGGAAAGTTTATACAATATTAAAATATTAACCTAGTGTTGTATTAATAATGAAATAAGTCTAAATATACAGTGTATAAGGGGTAGGACTAGATACGTTTTTAACTTCTTCCTACTCCCTTTTGAACATGTAAACTGTGATTGATTGATTATTTTATGGGGTTCTTTTCTTTTTTCTTTTTTTTTGTTTTTCTGCTGTTTGTATGTTTACATGTTCAATAAATCAAAATCAAATCAAAGTGGGTTTAAAAAATGATGGCAAGGAAACAGCTACACCTAGTGGCTAACCTCAATAGCACAGTCAATAGCTGGCCTGTTAGCCAAGAAAGAAAAAGATGAACAATTTTACACATGCTTTTAAAATATTTGAATAAATTGAGATAGATTTTATATCAAATATATATATTTTAAAGATACAAGAAGCACCTTGAGTTGCATTTGTATGCATTATATGTGCTGTACAAATCGATTTTAATTGAATGATTGATCCAAATTAAGACCATGGATTTTTATTTTATTTTTTTTAAGAATAATTGTCAATCCAAATACATGACTTGTTTAATGACAATTATAATAAACGACAGTCATAATAAAACTAATAATAACAATGGTATTTTTTTGGGAAAGTTGTTTCATACGAATCCTGTTTTGTTCGACACAGAACTGACATGTGAGCCTTTCCCGAGCATGACGTATCTCATGGAAAAATGTCATGGCTGACATTTACTGTCGCACGCAAAGTTAGGGAGCTCAGTGGAACTTAAGCCGCTGCCTGGAATGCCCGCTACGCCCGCCGTTGTCCGGCCACGCCACTGGTCAGGGCTGTAAACAAAGCTGTCAACTGCAATTGAATCTCACAATATACTATTGTCGCAATTTCAAAAATAGTGTCAGGTGCCTCACATTAATGCTTAAAACGTATTAAAAAATTAAATGAACTAATTTTCCTCCGAAATATGTACAGGTCATGTTAAAATTATGTCAAATAGTACTTTAAAAAAAATAAATAAAAAAAATAAAAATAAAAATAGCAAGTAAATGAAAGTTAGGGACTTAATTTACCAGTTTTAAAAAATAAAAAAAGGACTTTACCAGACCTGTACTATAAGTACATGTCATGTAAAATAAAATATTTAGGCAGCTAATTATCACCAAAAAATAAATAAATCTTTTTTTAAAGAACAAAAAATAATATTTCACCCACAGTGTAACATTATGAATCCAAGCCACATCACGTTGTTTTTGAGCAAAGAAATGTTATTTAATGATTAGTTTGTCTATTTTTTTTTCACCTGAGGATGAAACACTTGAAGTAGTGATGCCTTTCACACAAACCACCCCCGCCTCCTTCCCAATCCAACAATACGTGCTATGAAAGGCCATTTGCTCTCGACTGTGGATGTGTTGACGAAATAATCAAGGGTGTTGAGGTTGACTGAGACTCGCATTTGGTTGGAAAGAACTCATAAGTACGCCCGGTCCCCCCTACATCAGCTAATCCACTTCTATAATTAACACCCCCTTACAGAGAAATCTACAACAATCCCCCCCAAATTAGTACAATCCTTTGATATTTGACACCAGCAACACAAGGTTTTATGCTACAAAAGAAAATATTTAATGAGCGTGACAATAAATGAGGATTTACATTTCATATTTACAATTTCACCGCGTACTGTACAAAAAAACTGCCGTGTTCCTCACAGGACGTGGTAGACGGGGCTACCCGGCGTACACGGCTGCGAGTCGGCTGAGTTGGCGGGCGACGGGAAGGCCTGGGCGGGGCGGCGACCCAGTTCGGGCGTGGACAGCCGGTCCACGATGCTGGACAGGCACTGCAGGCTGGATGCACCAGCCTGCTTTCCCTCTGCAGGGAGATTATGATTGACATTTATTGGGATGACAAGGGGGAAATATGTGGCGTGGTGCGAAAGTGCGCTCACCATTCTTTGCGTAGGGGTAAGTGCCGCTGTAGTTGAGCTGCTGCCACACTGGACTGTTGATGTCCGTCTGGGGGAAAAAAAAAAAAATACATAAATATTTCTGCCCTTCCTGAGCTTGTGGACAGCCTAATAAATCCTGGGCTGGTAGTGGGGGGTGCGCCGTGAAGCCCAAAGCGGGGCAACAAGGGCTCTCCTTCCACTTTTTTCCCAGCGTGGCCAATCGATTGAGTCAGTGCGAGCCACAGCGGCTTGTGAAAGATGACATTTTCTCCTTGTAAATCTGCGCCCGTCCCAGTAGAGGTGCGCCAGGCGCTCGAAATGCCCCCCCTTTGTAAAATGGATTTTTAAGTGCTGGCGCCGAAGCTAATGGTGTATGTTTGTGTCTTAGGCTGTGTCTGTTTCCAAACTTCAGCAAGTGTCTAGAATTTTAGAACTGAGGAGAGATGTGTGTGTGTGTGTGGGGGGGGTGTAATTATAAAAACAGACAAGTAGGGTGTGTGTAATGGTGGGTTGTGCGGAAATGCTAATTGTACAGTACATCTAGCTATCTAAAACATTTAAATTTCGAGAACTTTGCAAACGGCAACTTCTTTAAAAGGCTGATTAGTGGCGTTAGTGGGAATGTGACGACAAGTAGTGGAAATTGGAGGATGACTGTGGGGGTGCGCTAACAGGGGTACAAATTATCTCTAAAGACTCACAAATTTTTAGAACAGTTCTTCTCTACCTTGCTTTGGCTAATTAGGGTTGATGGGAAAGTGAACACAAAAGACATATTCACATGGTGGGTGACGGGGGTGCGGTGGTGAGATGCGAGGGTCAGATGAGTTTCTAATTGGAAATGTAACTGTACAGCAGTGGGAATCATCTGTATTAGTTTCTGGAACACTCTTGGACAGTAAAATACACGTATCTTTAACGGTGTTAGTGCATCTGAAAAAAAAAAAGTATTTTAATACTGGCTGTTATTCCTATTAGAAGTACTAGCTTGGCAAAATGGTGTCTAATGTCGGCAGGTTTTTGAGTGTTGGGGTTACGCAGGGGGGGTCTCACCATGCCATCGGAGCAGCTGGACAGGGGGCTGTCGGGTTCGGAGCCGCTGTAGTAGTGGTCCACCTGCTCCCGGAGGAGCTCCTGCAGGCTCTCGATGTACTGGATGGCGTTGCGCAGGATCTCCACCTTGGGCAGGCGCTGGCTGGGGTTGGCCGAGGTGCAGCGGCGCAGGGCCTCGAAAGCGTGGTTGACCTTCTTGAGGCGGCGGCGCTCGCGCATGGTGGCGGCGCGCCGGCGGTCCACGAAGCTGGACTTGCGCTTGCAGGCCTTGCAGGCCCACTGGAGGCAGTGGCCCGGCTGGTGCGGGGGCGCGCCGGGCGCCCGCACGTGCTCGTCCTCGTCCTCGTCCGAGTCGTCGTCGCCCAGGTGGAGGGCGTCCGGCGACGCGGCGGCGTAGTAGAGCTGCGACGGAGTGAAGACGTCCATGCTTTTGGGAGAGATCTCTGAGGGGATGTGAGGGCTCTGCTGCCCACGGGCCCCCCTTTTATGCCCCGGGGCCCACATTGGCCAGATCTAATTACCATGGCCCATTGGCCCTGCCCCATCCCTCCTCGCAACCCCCCTGTGCCCTGCCTGCTGACATTCCCACATCTGCCCTCGCTGATCTTTTCCCACTTGGACCCCCTCGCAGGCCTGACCCAGCTCCTCAAGACGAGCACAAATTTGACACTGGAAAAATCACAAATGTCGCCAATTGATAGATAGATGTCATTTTTATAGAGGTGCAAAAATTCATTGATTAATTGACCAACGAATGGATGATCATTTTTTTGCTTTCCGGAGTCCTCCATGAAGGAAGACTGATCGTCTTTGTGTTGAATCAAAAATAATTGTGTTGAATCTCCTTTTACTTTGAAAAACAATGATCAGCACTTTTGACAATTTTCTGACATGTTACGGACCAAAACAGTCACTTACTCTTAATCAGTTTGTTTATGCATTTTCTGCACACCCCCATCCAATTCATTGATTCATGAAAAAAAACAATTAATCGATGAATAATAATTGATTAATCAGATATTAAAATAATTGTCACCAATGTGCTAGCTAAAAATGTTGTTGTTTTCCCCCCTTTATTGTCCATGGAGATTTTCCATCATCCAGCTCGTGTTAAAATTAATCTGCAAAGTTGAATTGAGGCAGCTGGATTTCTCCTGTTTGTGGTATTTGTTGTTTTTCCCTAGTTTTCTAAAAACATTCCAATATAATTCATGTAATCATAGTATTAAGCTAATGATTTCTAAACACAAATGGATGAATTTGCAAATACAGAAATGCAAGCATGCAGATAAGCACTGGACAACAAATTGTTAGCCTAATAGCTTAATCGCCAAAGTCATTTTTGAAGTTTTCACAAAACCCCCCCCCCCCACTATTTTAAAAAAAAAAAATACAGTAAATTGAGTGAACAACAAGAGTCCAGATCCTCCATAAATAATTTTTTTTTTTTTTGTGGCCAATCAAGTGAAATTGATCTTGAGTCACCAAACACGAATGCTACAAAGACGATGCCAACTTTTGACTGCCACTTTGCTGCAGCTGCGAGGCAAAGGTGTCACATTTCAAGCAAACACCTCAGTACTCATCAGCTGAGGTGTTCGCGCCGCTGTTAGCGCCACCTTCATTACACTCGCCACACTTCTTCCTCTTCCACTTGCGTTTCTTTGGCCAAATTTGAGCCGTTAAAGCTCGTTGACGTCGCACAGATGGTGGCTCTTCAAAAACGCTGTTTGCGTTGGCCCCTCGATTCCCACACTTGACACGTTACTGCAAAATCTTCCAAGTTGCCTACAAAACACGACACTCTTACTCTTCTATCCAAAATTTGTATACAGTAATATATAGTGAAGGACATATATCTTCTACTGACATACAGTTCATTTGCTATTTTATTTATACTTTCAATCATTTAGTTTACTTGGCAGACAAGTCTCATTATGTTAGGCACACAATTCCTTTATTTGAATATGAATTTTGTACATAATCTTCCCATTTATCAAGGACAGGAAGTGCTTCATTTTTTGAATAATGCTGAAAATGTTAACTTTAATTTCCCTGTACCAAAAAAAGGAAGTTATAGCTTGCTTCTTATTTTAAAAAACAAATTAGTTTTAGAAACTTAGAAATATCCAGTTGAATGTATTGACCAATTTATGATGATAATAATATTAGTTTAGACTTTAAAAATGTTTTTATGCACAATTGTGTCAGATGAGAGCGCGACAGACTCCCTTGTTATTGTGCTGAGTGTTGACAGCCGCACAGCGACAATGCGGATATTTCTCACAATGTGTCAAAGCGTTTGTCTCGCCTTTGTGGGAACCGCGCGCACCTAAAACAACACGGCGACGAGCCCGAATTGCTCCCGCACAGCTGACGAACACATCGGCGGCGTCGGCTTTCAAGCGCGCGTCGCGGCTTGAGAAGGAGAGAGGGGCAAAGTTGGAATGAGACGAAAGAGAGGCCGGGTTTCGGGCGGGGCGTTTGCGCAAGCGCGGTGGCGAGACTGCCGCCTCGTGCGCGAGTGTTGTTGTTTTCAGGGGTCAGGGGTCACGTCGCCAAAGCTTCTCTCTTTGATACCACAATGAGCATCATTTCCTTTGTAAAGGCAGAAATTCTCAAATTCTACTTCGTTTATTGCAATGTATTTAAAAACAAAAAAAAACAAATGTATGTTATACAGTTTTTGCAAGTGCTTATTTTTGGCAAAGCACCTTTTGTTACTAAAGCTAAATTAAAAAAAAAAAGTTTAAACAATTAAAGTAAGAGCTTTATCTTAAATGTTTTTAATTTTATTTACATTTTAAACAAACTAATGTTTAAATTCCAGAAAGTAGTTAAGTGTGCATTTACTGGAAGTAAATTAATGTAATAAAATGTTAATATTTAAATTAGAGAAAAATTAAAAGATCACTGTAAATATAAATTGGAATAATAACAGTACTGTACATTAACAGTGCATAGATAAAGAAAATGTGACAAACATCATTTCTATTATATATATATATATATTTATGAAACACAAAACATTTGCAGTTTAGTTCATTTAGTAACTTTGAATTATAATGTCACCTTGTTTTAGTGTCGAATATGGAAACGAGGAACTGCTAATGCGGAATAAATATTTTTGACTGGTGAGTAAAATATGCTATTTGTAGGATTTAGCCTACAAGTACGTTCAAACACACTGGCGAGTATGTTTGAACTTACTCGCAAGTCAGTCAAAAATATTTAATCCACATTGGCAGTTACATGCTTCCGTACATTTTTTATTTTATTTAGAAAACAAATGAATTTTTGTACGTTTGTGAACCTGAGCTGTCCCTAATTTTTTGTCTCTTGACTGCTTTTCAGAACGTATGAGCGCTCACGTGAAAGCAAACTTTCCCTATCCATCCTGATGAAGATGATAAAGCACGGAGGGAAGTGCGGCGTGTCAAGTCATGAGCGGGTGAGTGAAGTGGGTGAAGTCGCGGTCCAGCCCGGGCGGGGGGGGGACCACCATAAAAAATCACATCACTGTTGGTGCGATCAGGTTTCGTGCGTCTGGTGCGTGCTCAAAACAGCTCACACGCCAAACACTTCTTTGTATGGGAGCCCGTTCCATGCGCTCATTCAAAAGGAACAACATTTTTGGAGGTGATTCCAAAAGAACTATTTATTTTTATATATAAATTATTAAATAGTACAACAACTTCTTTAGTTTGTCCTCACTAGATTATAAAATAAATACATCTGAAATCTGACAGTTTTCAAATATGTACACCAAGATAAAGATCAGAGAAACTCTGCGGGAAATTATTTTTCCGAAGCGGCAGTGTCGCCGCCGCCGCTGCTGATGCTGTCCACGATAGACGATAGACGCAGAAGGCTGCACGACGCCGAAGACTCGCTAGACCCTGAATGCAAAAAAACAAAAAACATTTACGTTTAATCATGCCGTGTTAATCGGTAAATGTCATGGGTTTAGCACGCTTTACCTTCCCTCTGGTTGAGCAATCCAGCGCTGGAATGGTCGGCCGCGTTGGTCCAGGTCACACAGGACTTTTTCCAATGGTTTCCTGAAGCAATCGCCTGGAGACACAAACAAAACCCCAAATTTTTAATAATGAAAATATTGCTATATAAATACCTTAATAAACACGTATACCAATTGCCGTTTTGGCGCTTTTTGTAATAAAGTAGTCTCAAAATGATGTAGCTCAATCTAGCTAGCATGTTGGCTAGCATCTGTGTGCTTTGGAACAAATGCAGTAGCTTTCCAGTAGTAGAGAGAAGATCCAAACTTTGAACCTTAGAATTGTGATACAGATGTTAACTACAAGTGCACTATACAGATAGTTAGTTAGCCATTGATGTTCAAGTACTGGATCGCTATTTCCAAGAAGATTTTATTTTTGGATCTTAATGTTTAATGTTGCGTCCTTTTGCACTTCTGGGTTGGGCGTCAAGAAAAACTTCTCTGTTTTGGTTCATATCATTTTCTTTCTGTTGCATTTGTAGTTCTTTGGTTGTCATAAGCTAAATTGTTTATTAGCCATTGATCCTGGATCTCTTTCTCAATAGGATCATCAAATTCAAGTAGCATTGCATTCAACTTTTCCTCGTCTTTTGTTCAGTTTTTGATCTTCTACTCTTTTATCTTACTGGTCGTCACAAGCAGATTCACATGTAAATTGTTAGGTAGTAATTCATGTCAGATGGCTCGATTTCGGTGAAGTCCTGGTTGACTTTCTTTATAGGAGTTTAAGATGTGGTCCTTTGCACTTTTCCTAGTCGGATAACTTGAAACTTCACAGTTTGGATCAGTTTTCATTTATCCACTGCATTTTTTTTGTGTCAGATTTCTGGATCTATGGAAATGTTCTTAACTAATTCACTCCCAGGCATTTTAACTGAAGCAAACTCCTTCGTCCCAGCTGTTTTACTGGATTTGGACTGATTTTGCAAGGCCCACAGTACTAAGTATGTTTGTATCTGTGTTTGTTTAGCAGCAATTAGCATTTGAGTATAGCTAAGTTTCATCATTATTCACAAACCTGTTGAAAACACTGGGAAAAAGAGCTTGTTGCAACATGGCCCTGGCTGATCTCTTATACTCTGCTATCACCTGCTGGCCATTTTTTGTCATAACTAACATTGCTTAAAGCGACCTCTTCAGATCAGAAGCTGCATCAAAGCCTTCTGTATGCTACAGTAAAGTAGAAAAAAACATTTTAAGAAACCCATATAAATACATTTTTGGGAGGGAAGGACAAAGTATTTAAAACATATTTATATGTTTTTGGGGTTGAATGAGTAAATAGCTGACTTGTAGGCATTGAATTCTACTTGTTAGAGTCAGTTATCTGAAAATTATTTCCGTTTTGGTCAGTTTTTGGTCTCTTTGCTGCATTTTTGTCTTGTCGGTCAAAAGCAGATTCAACTGTACTTTTGTAGGTAGTCATTCAGTTTAGACAAGAGGATTTCCGGAAGTTTTCTTAATAGGACCTTCAAGATTCAGTAGCGTTGTATTCCACTTTCCCAAGTCGGATATCCGAGAACTTCTCAGACTAGTTCCGTTTCTTGGTCTTTCCACTTCATTTTTATATTGTCGGTCATCAAAAGCAGATTCATTCACGTGTTAGCAGTCATGCAGTTAGCACGCTTTCAAGTCGAGTACTAGCACGTGGACCTGCCCGGTCCACTTACGCCGTCTCGCTTTGCCGAGTGGTCCTGCTCGTCCAGGCTGTGCAGAAGCTCCTGCAGCCTCTCAATGTAGCTGATGGCGCTGCGTAAGATCTCCACCTTGGGCAGGCGCTGGTTGGGGTTGGCCACCGTCTTCTTCTTGAGCGCGTCGAATGCCTCATTGATCTTCTTGAGGCGACGGCGCTCGCGCAGCGTGGCGGCCTTGCGGCGGTCGCTGGGCGCCGACTTCCTCTTGCACACCTTGCAGGCCCACATCAGGCACTGGCCCTCGCAGTGGGAGCGCAGGCCGGGCGGCGCCAGGACGTGCTCCTCGCCGCTGCTGTCCTCACCCGTCTCGGACGCCGCCGGCGGGCTGTCCTCGTCCTCGGCGGCGGCGCGGTAGAGCGGCGACACCCCCGCCATGTCCAGGTGCGGCAGCGCGCCATGGTCGCTGTCGTCCAAGTAGCGCAAATCGTTGAAGAGGTACGCGTTGGTCTCGAAAAGGTCCATCATATTGTGGCGGCGCGGCGTGTGCTTGCTCGAGCGCCGACTGCTGTGGCATTTAAATAGCCGCGACACTCGGCACCCGCCAGGCTTATATATAGAATGTGAAACTCTATCCTGCACTTTGGCCACGGCCATCTTTTTTTTTTTTTTATACATACAAACACTGTGTGAGGAAATACACACACCCTATACTATGTCACGTCACGTTTCACAACAGGTGTGCCAAACAGTGAATATTTTATTTAAACTCACGACTAAAAATACAATCATGCTTTAATTTACCAATTTAATTGGAATCTTATCTGTTGCCAGGAAACCTCGCTGAAGGTGAACAAAAAATAAAATACAGGGAGTCCTCGAGTTACGTCGGAGTTGGTTTGTTTTATTGGTTTTGAACATGTAATCAAACACATTACAAGTGCAACAAAAAAAAGTCAGTTAAAATAAAATACAAATTTAAAGGAAGAAAGGAAAATTTGTCAAAAATGAATTCCATAATACATGTTCAAGGAGTAGGAAGATGTACACGTACTTATCTTAGTCCTACTCCATATTATTTCAACTAACAGATTGTTCCTATTCAATAATATACAAATAAAATTAAAGCAATAAATATAAACATGCCTATCCCAATGTGCACAGATAATAAAGAAAAGGGAAAGAAACCAAAGCAAAGGCCCACATGTACAACACAAAACATTCTCAGAACATTAGTTGTTGAATAAATGTTGGCACACATTCACATGCCCATACAGGCACAAGAGTACACACACATATATATATATATACAGAAACATGCACTTACAGTACATGGACACACAAATGTATTTGCATTTATACCTGATTTACATATTTTTGGAACATTATCTTATTTAGTTCCGTTCATCCGCTAGCGATGTAACCCGAATTTCGACTTAAGTCGAATTTCCCCATTAAACTCAATATTTATATCAGAATAATTTGCATAAAAAATCTAAAATACATCAAAGTTTAAAAAAAAAAAAGATGCTGTCCGACTGTCCAACTGAAGCCCAAGTCTTTGCCGATGTTCGTCGGTGTCTCTCCTTTCTGCGATCATCTTGTGATGTTTATCTTCGTTTCCATGGTGATTGCTTTGCTTTTGACTTGACCAACATTGATAGAAGACGTCGCTTTCTTCTTCTTTGGGGCCATGATGTGGAAAAAAAAAAAGAGGGTGAAAAAGCCAAAGATGCTCCTGCACAAGTGCACAAGCGCTAGCATTAGCTAAGGGCTAAATAGCGGACAAGGGGAAAACACTGCGGGCTATAGGGCGAACAAGGAGCCAAAATGGTGGAGCGAGCGTAACTGTTATAAAGTGTAAATGCCTTAGGTCGGGTGTGCCGACTCGAGGACTCCCTGTAATAATAATCCATTGACTACTTGCCTGTTTTCACACATGGTGCACCCCCCAAGCTGAGCGTAAACAAAAAACATGGTTGACTGCTTGATAATCGCTAGCATGGCTAAAACACACAAGTTGTGTACCTCCTTTCTCAAAAGTGGAAACAGTTGGGAGGTTGTGAACTGGCCCCACTGCAGAGGCACAATTGGTAAGCAGGAATGTGGTGGATTCCTATTTATACACGTCTGCTTAACCTTGTGTGATGAGTAATCTCTTCTACCTAGCATTAGCTGCTAGCCAGCTAGCGTTGCTGTGCGGGTTCTTGCCTGTAAACACAACAAAGATGGACTTTTGCCAAGCATCATTTACAAAAAAACCAAACATTATTTGTCCCAAATGAGCCCGTCGGGACGCCGTTGTTCTCGCGGTGGTGGCAAAGATGGCGCACGGGTCACTCCACAACCGTTTTTAGCACATGAAGCAGAAAGCCAAATACTTTCTGTACCATGTGAAAGGAGTCATGCATTACTGTGGCAACCATTTGTGATGTTATGAAGGAGTCACGCTTTAATGTGGCAGCCATTTTGTGACGTTGAAAAGAGTCACGCGTTACTGTGGCAGTTATTTTGTGATGTTGAAAGGAGTCATGCTTTACTGTGGCAGCCATTTTGTGATGTTGGGGAAATGCTGAGCACGCACAGTTTTTTAAACATTTAAAAGAAATAGGGAACAAATAAATAAATAAATATAAATAAATAATAAATCAGAAATACATTTAAAAATATATAAAATGTGAAAATAAACATACACATTTTATCTTTGATGTTATTTTTTCCCCAAATAATGACCTGGCCCATCGGTCTGTTTTCGAAATGTTGCCCATGCGGCTTTCAGTTAGGTGATGATGTTCGCCCTTAGCTGACTTTTTAGGAATCTCAAAATTTTTATCTTGAGATACATTTTGAACGTAAAAGTATTGTTCCTTTTCCCCTCCCTGCTGTGGGCCCCCGATTGTGTATTCTCGTCCGCAGGCTACTGTGCCGTAAATCCAGCATTAGCGTCAGGGGGAGTTGAGGAGTTGAGGGGTGCTGGGCTCGAAGCTTCAGCTGTCAGGGAGAATCATGACATATCCTGGGCGCAAAGTCAAGCAGGCCTCTCCGAGCGTAAATCTGTCCTGCAAGACCTCAAAAAGTCGTCAAAGATCACAATTTTGACATTCACAATAGTTATTTTAATGTATGGAGAATTTTGTTTTATTTGTTCTTTAAAGTCAAACATGAAACTATAATATATCATGCACATTATGATAGCCAAATGGATTCATGGAATACAACTAAATAAATGATACAAAAACAGTAATTCTAAAATATTTGATAGAGTACATAGCAGAACTAAAGGATTGTCAAACATGTTATAAAACCGTTTTGTGTGTATGTGTGTCGTCCGTGCAGGTGGGAGCCACTTAGTCGCAGTGCTGACACGGACACTCAACAGCAGACCCTGTTAATGAACGTGAACTTTGGGACCACCCCCTCCCTCCTCTGCAAGCTGTCCGCTTTCCCTTCCGTCCCCTCTTCCCAACGGGACGTCCATCTCCGGGTGGGCTCGCACCGTGACGGATGCTGCCGCGCATGTAAGATGGCCGCACACCTGGGAAATGGATTAGCCAATCTTTACACTGACTCATGTGAAAAAGGAAAAAACGGACTCATCTCAATAAAGTTTTATGCAACAGTAAAAAAAAAAAGAAAAAAAAGAAAGAAAAACGACATTCATGACATACAGCTTTTCTTTCTGTAGGAATCACCACTCATCCGGTTGTGCACTGGGACCTCAACGGGTCTGGAAATCAATGTAAGTATTGATACTTGACACTTGATGGCGTAATTAAAGACATCGGCATGATGTGTCTCATTCCAAGAGCTGTGGAAAGTCAAGAAAACAATTGCTTAATTCATTTCTACCAGACCCATTTAGGCATGTCTTGACATCAATTGCTAACATTCTGGGTATCTTTCTAAGGGGGAAACATACCCAAATAGCTCTGGTAGGACTGAAAGTGTCAAAATAGTGTGATGAGTTGTTATTATCCAGTGCTACCAGACCCCTTTAGGCATTCTGCAACTCTAACACAAATTTTGAACAAATTAGGAAGTTGGAACTGCGATTGTGATCGTTTTAAAGATGGAACATTCCTAGACGGGTCTGGAAGGACTTTAAAAAAAAAAAAACAGTTTGATGAGTTGATTGACTTCAGTTCTGTCAGACCTGTTTTGGGATTCTGCTGCTTAAACAAGAACATTTAGCATTATTGTGGTCTTTATTGATTTCCCATTGATAGTCTTACGGATCCTTAAACAAGTCTGGAAGGTAAGACTCAAAAACAGTGTGATGAGTTGTTTTTAAACCCCATGCTGCCAGACCTGAGTAGACATGCTGCTGTTTTGGTAATTCAGTCCGATCAGACCCATTTAGGCGCTTTGGTGTCAGAGAGAGAGAAAAAAAAAGGGGATGATGTGATGGTTTGAGGATCCAGCATGCCTCAACGGGTCTGGTAGGACTGATAATCCGACCAGACCCGTTGAGGCATGCTGCAACCTTAAAAAGCTCACAATATCACCCCCACTCTCAAAATGTTTCAACTTGATGTAAAAAAGCAACACACCAAATGGGCCTGGTACATAAACACCAAGCAAGCGCCTCCCCCCCCATTGAGCTAAGCTAACAGACGGCTCCTCTCACTCGTGGCCCAAGATGGCGGCCGACGCGGCGGGCTTGGGTTTCAAAGGCGGCCCGGGAAGGGAGGCCCCTGATGGCATCTCGGGGCTAGAGCGGGTAGGGGGTGGTTGGATTCGCTTCAAAGTGCTCTCGGCTGAAGTTTGTCAATTAGCGGCGGGGAGGAGCAGGCCGCTAACTCCCCGTGAACTGGCGGCGTTGGCGTTATAACTCAATAACGTCGTTCTCGCCAATGGACGGTGGGGCTAATTAGCGGCGGGATGGCAGCTGCTGGTCCTTTTTTTTTTTTTTTGTTTGGCTGTGTTTTCAACGGGCCGCTCTCGTAATAAAGGCGGCGTATCGTCGTCGACTTGTCACTGATTCCGTCTTCATTTAGGAAAGTGACGGATTAGTAGCGCCGCCTCCCCCCACCCTAGAGGGACTGATGTGGACTCAGCGGGTAGACGATAGGCCATCTCGTCTGCCCCCGTTGACCCCACGTCTGGAGGCGCTCAGCCAAAACCTCGAAAGTGCAAAATAAAAAGGATTCCGTCAGGCTTTGTTGTCATAGATCCGATTGAAGATGCAAACCGACATCGCTCAGCTAAACTATAAGATTAATCGACTAATTGGATTAATCTAAATTTTGCATTAATGTTCATTACAGAAGCATTTTTTTCCCCCCAAATTACAGTTTATTCACCACTAACCAGTGATTGGTGGTTGTTTCGTATTTTGAATTCGTATAGTGATTAAAGAAAAGGGGAATTGATGTTGTACTATGTTACCGGTTCGGTCATTGTTTTCCAAAGTAAAAACAAATGTTTGCAAATGTAACATTTTGATTAAACACAGAAGATAATCAGTCTTCTTTCATCAAGGACTACATAAATTACTGTTCATATGCTGAAATCAGAGCATTTGGACAATTTTAAATAAAAAAATGGCTCCAAACAATTACTCGATTATTAAAATAGTTATCCATTTGTTTGATAATTGATTAAATTTGACAGCTCCGCTTCCATTGTTGCCATAAATGGACGTTATTTTTTTTGGTATAAAACAAGAAATTATTTCAGATGTAACAATTATTAAGACAAATACAATTCTTTGAAACGCTATAATTAAATATAATTAAAAAAATAAAAAATATTAAATTTGTTATTTTAGATATTTAAAAAAAGCTGCAAATATATAAATCCATCCATCTATCCATTTTCTTGACCACTTATTCCTCACAAGGGTCACGGGTCAGCTGGCTTTGGCCAGTAGGCAGGGGACACCCTGGACTGGTTGCCAGCCAATCGCAGGCAAATATATAAATATAATGTATGTTTTTAATATTTTAATTAATAAATAAAATTATATTTTTTTTATATTCATTCAATTAAAATTTGTATTAATAATCTTTTTTTTTGATGATGATGCTGATTTTGTAATTGAGGAGTATAATAATTGTGGGAACATTCCCACATATGTTATTGTGATTTTTATTCTCCACACTTTTTTGCTACGTAACAACTCCCACATAATACTTCCAATTTACAATGTTCAAATTTTAACTAGCTTCAAAAAATTCACGCCTCCTGGGGTATATATCGTCTGATTCAATATTACTTACATTATTTGCATAATTTTAAACGTTTAATATCAACTTTTTCACATTAGTTTTCAATGGGACAGGCTTTCCACGCCCACTTCCATACATATAACTTATCATCATTACCAGGTGTCTGAGACTACTCGGTGACACAGTTGGTAAAGTGCATTGCCCAGAAACCAGAAGGTTATAATTTCATAATTTATCACTCCATTTACTTCATAAGCATTCCACATGCATTCAAATCTTAGCATTCAGCATTCCCACGCAATTTATCCAGAAATTGCACTTAGTCTAGTTGAAATTGAAATTGAAGTTCGATTAATTGCACAGCCCTAAGTATAATTTTTTTTTTCCTGTTTTTGGTCACATGACATTGCGTATAGCAGAAGTAAGTTGACATTGAATGCTCTTCCACTTGATGGCAGAAGGTACAATTTTTTTTCTCCATGTTAATGTGCTTTGGCGCAATAACGCTTTGTAGACGGGGCTTTTAGATAGCCACAGTGACGAGCGTCCACCAAACAACAAAAGCGGATGGCGTTACACTGAAAAAGAGACTTTTCATAATGCCGGCGGCTCCAGAAACAATCTAACGGGATATTGATGGATGTCGGCGTTGACATCATGCGGTGCGATGGCCCGCTTTTAAAACAACACGCGGCAAATCCGCGCCACGCCGGGTAAAGAACACGGGCCTTTGTCACCCGAAACCGCTGTCTGATCCCGCTGATGCTCCGTGTTGATCATTTATGATGACCCGGCGTGACCGACTTTAATGACATCTCTTTATCTTATCTGCTTGGAATGAACTCGATGACAGATTGATATCGTAATCATAATTAAAGCTGCTTTATTCTTGGCGCCTGAAGGTCACAAACAAGTCAAAATAAAACTGAGCTTTATATATACAAGTTTTCTAACATTAGCGCTAATATTCACTGCCAAAACGTCATTGCTATAATGCTGTAAATGGTGCAAAGCAGTTTAGTGCCACACAAAACACACACTTGATGGTATAAAAGGTGGCAAAGCACAACGAGAACACTTTGTCTAATCACAAGTGCCTCGATAAAGTTCAAGTATGTCACTTATATATATATCTATGCATCCATCTTAAGATGCAGATTAAATGCAATTATAGTCAATTTATTTAATTCATTTGGTATTATTAATCATGTATATGACACTCATGCGGCATTCAACCATGTGGTAATATCAAAAAGTAGTTTTGTAACTGTATTGCATGCAAATGTGTAGTTTTTATATTACAGCACATTTGCAAGATAATTTACAGTACTTTACATTTTCTAATCGTTATAATGCAGAATGCAAAAATACTGTTTTATTTGTATTTAGTTAGTTTTTATTTAATTAGTAATTAATTAATTAAAATTCCATTGACATTGATTGCTATTTTGAGTATTTTAGTGCTCACTATACCTCAAATTCATTTGAATTGAGGAATATTTAAGGTATAATTTATCCTGCTCATGTTGATAAATGGGCTTAAAGCTGCACTGGGAGTGTGTGTGCGTCTTTTTTTTTGCTACATTGTGGGGCCCATACACGCATGTTTTTCCAGGTTTAACTACCATTGTGGGGACCAACTTGAAATTGTGGGCTCATTTCAGTGGTCTCCACAAGTTCAGGCCTCTTTTTGAGGGTCAAGACTTGGTTTTAGAGTTTAGGTTGGAATTGGGTTATGGTTGAGGTTAGGGTAAGGAATGGGGGTCGGCAACCATTTTTGATGGTTGAGGTTAGGGAATTGGTTCGGAAAAACCATTATGTCAATGAGAAGTCCCCACAATGATACAAAGACAAACGTGTGTGTGTTTTGCCACAGGATTTGAATTATTTTCAACAGCTTGCTTCTCCAAAAAAAAATCATCTGGAATAATGTTACTGTCCAAACACACATTGTGCATCGATCGTGCGTGTGTGCATGCGCGCGCGTCACTCAGGTGTGAAGTACACACTGCACACACGCACGCACACTTGGACACGCACACTCAGAGCGTGCCTGGTGCCCAACATTTGAGCGGGCGTGAAGGTCGGCGCCACCTGTTTGATACAATAAAAATTCTAGTGTTACCTCCGTGGATGTTATTGGAGCTTGTGTTTCAGGATGGGTGTGTGCGTGTGTGTGCGCATGCAGGTGCATGCAGGGAAAAATAAAAGTCAGGCGGGATGTTTCACTCTGCGCTTGTTATGGACATGCTGAGAGATAACCCAAATGTCAAATTGCCATTCGAGATTGTAGAACTGTTGTTTGGCATGCTTGTCGAAATTGGCTTCCAGGAAAATTAAGATGGAAACCGAGAAATCAATTGTGTTACTTATAGCATTTTTCTCACTGAAGGAACTTTATCCAACAACAACAGGAAGTACTCTCTAAACTGTCCAGGGTAATTCATGTGTTTATGCTGCATTTCCACGACAGAAACATAACCAGGGAACGAAGAACTTTCAGAGGACAGTGGAGTGTTTACACTGCAACGCCTATTGTATAAATCTACTTATTTTTTACGTGTTCATTTTAACCACAGAACTTTTAGAGGAGCAAAATTCATTCGACTACTGTTTAAATTTAGTTCTCGGGTAATTTATCAGAGCTGTAAGAAGTCCATGCTTAGGGGGTTGGACTTTTGAGAGGGAGTCCTCAAGTTAAGGCACACTCGACCTAAGGTGTTTTGACTTTACGACGGTTACACCCAGTCCACCATTTTAGCTCCTCATCAACTATTTAGCCCTTAGCTAGTGCTAGCGCTTGTGCAATTGTGGTAGTATCTTTGACTTTTTCGCCCTCTTTTTTTTCCCACGTTACGGCCTCAAAGAAGAAAGCTTTGTCTTCTATCAATGTTGGTCCAGCCAAAAGAAAAGCAATTACCATGGAAACTAGATATCGTAAAAAGATCGGAGCAAGGAGAGACACCGACGCACATCGGCAAAGACTTGGGCTTCAGTTGGGCAGTCGTACAGCATTTTAGATTATTATTATTTTTTTTAATTTTCGATGTAAATATTGACTTTATTGGGGAATTTCGATTTAAAGGCACTGTCTTCCGTTTTCACTCAGGAAAATGCACTAAATAAATACAGGATTTATACTCCTGAACTTCTCAAGCTACACCTCTGGGCTTACGTTAATGTGTGGTGGTGATTTTTTCCTAAACCCCCACCCCCCCAGCCTGTATTTTGCCATGTTGTGTTTGTTTTGTCAACAGCGGGAAATTTCTGTGGACAGACAGTTGTTTATCCCTCCAGCCAATCGCAGAGCGGCGGGTGGCGGGGGTTGTGTCGCAGACAGGGCCGGGCGGATTTGATGTCACTTCCGCGGCAACTTGACAGCATGCACGTATTTATTTATTTTTTTTCACTCACTCACTGAGTGAGTGAGTAAGTGAAAAAAAAATAAAAGAATTAATCCGTGCGTGCTGTCAAGTTGCCACGAGAGTGATGTCATGCAGCCGACAAATTCACCCGGCCCCGTCTGCGACACGTCCCCCGCCACCCCACCCCCCGCTCTGCGATTGGGTGGAGGGGTAAACAACTGTCTGTCCACAGAAACAA